>NC_057795.1:406212061-406237666 GCF_018294505.1 Triticum aestivum
CCCGACTGTCGCACTCCTTTTATAAGCCCTTTATGTGGTGTCGCTGAGACGCCCGACTGAGGCATTCTTTTTATAAGCCCTTTATGTGGTGTCGCTTAGACGCCCGACTGTGGCATGAGCTTTATTTGTTTACCTTTCGAGGCGTCGCTCCAGACACCCGATCGGTTTTCAGTTATTTGTTTTACTTATCAAGTCGTGCAAAATTTTTATTATTGGAATGAGCATCATTGTTTTTGCTCATGACGCATTCATGCATGCATTTGTTATATCTTTTGTCCGAACTGTCTTGTGAGTACTTTCAAAGTACTCACCTGGCTTGTTGATTTGGCCAGATGTTGATGAAGGTGATATCATGGATAAAGAGTTCGATAGCGAGTCCGACGCCTAGAGGAGTCCCAGTCAGTCCCGTGCGATCCTGCACTTGGTCACTGTATTATATCCGCTTACGCCACCCCAGAAATAAATTCATCGAGCCTCACCTCGACGCTCGATGAGCTGCCAGTTAGGAGTCAAGTTATCCACCACCACTTTTATCTCAAGCTAGTAGCATGTCACCACACCCCTGTGTCACAGCCGCCCTTATGTATGATATTGGCGTGTTTGTAATAAATTGTTGAGAAGCCTCAGCACAACCCTGTAATATATTTAATGCTACTGGTCCTCTGTATATCAAGTATTTGTCTACCAGTGAGGATAACTTTTCCTATACTGGGATCAGAAGATCGATTTTCTCAATAAGTATTTTATTGAAAAATCGGTCGTGACAGACTTGGTACCAGAGCCAGGCTGACTATAGGAAGCCACTAGGTGCGATCGCTAATCGGTTATTAGCATGATAGAGTTTATTCATGTTTTTGCAAATGTAGTCATTTTTCTGACAGTCAGCATAAAATTTATGATCTGATCACTCAGAATTTTTGCCTACTTTTGTAGATGGCTGGCAACGTCTGTGAGTCACAGATGTTCGCCAACGTGCCTGAGGGGTTCGTCAAGCTCCTCTCCTTCATCGTTCAGGTCGCGATGGGGCCATCTGTGCGCCCAGTCTTCACACTTTACCCACACAAGATCAACGACAGTCTGACTATGCACCAGGCCGCGGTGCAATTCAAGGGAGGACGTGCTGAGATATGCCGCTTCCGATTCTTGGGGGAGCCATGCCTACAGAGAGGCATGCTATGCAGATGGCTGCCCGCGAGGCGATAGCTCGTCTTCGGGATGTCCTTCCTGCAATGAAGACCCGTCGCTACCGCTACCTTCCATGCCACGTGCCATACACCTGTCACTACTCATTCTCTTGCCCCAGAGGAGAGCGAGACGAGGCCTTTGAGATGCTTGTCGAGTACCTCCGAGCCCTGGAGGCAGCCTTCGACAGCATGGTGGACGACCTCGTAGCTGCCCGCATGGACTCAGTCCATGGCTGTGCCGCCAACAGGAGGGAACTCGTGCACACCGCTCCACCGCTGACTTTCATCTCGTCCTCAGCTTCTCATTCACCTACCATTCTTGCCACTGCTCGTCGTCTGCCTACCACTGAGGAATTCAACCAAGCTATTGCACCCACTCCCGTTCGCTCTACACCACTTATTGCACCCACTCCCATACGTGCTACTCCACCTATTCCGCCCACTCATATTCGTGTTACTCCGACTATGGCACCTGCTCCATCAGCTCAGCGCAGCGCTTCTCGTCTGGAACCTATTAGCGAGGAGGAGGTTGAGTCCCCAGCCTCACTGCTTCTCACCCTCGGCAGGCCAAGGGAGATTCTCACCATCTCCGACTGAGTACGTTTAGACGCCATGCGATGTACTGACTTGTTTGATATGTTTATATGTACATAGGTTGTGAGAAGTAGCTTGTTTGCGCATCATGTAGGATCTGGAGAAGTGCACTAGTCTCAATAACATGTCAAGATTATGTACGCATATCCTCAGTGATGTAATGTATAATTATGCTTGCGTGTAAGATATGTAATAGTCCTTCTCCGCGCACAATCGTGTATTTTCAAAAAATCCTAGAGTTTTATTTATGTGTGATTTTATTGACTTTTGCGACTCTCTATCGTGTCTTACGAGTTTCACAAAATATATCCCCAGAGTGAAAGATGTCTCGTCCTTGGACGCGCTCCATGCCAAATCAGCCCGAAGAAAATTATGGCACACCACCAAACCACAATTTCACTCAGGGACAGATAAGTCAATAGGACAGTGAAACAACATTTACCCAAGTGTGTCGTTTGTATGAACAGAGTCAGCAACAACACCAGGAAATGATGAACCAATTCATCAATATGGGAAATCACCGTGGTCAGTATCAGCAGCAATCCAAGTTGTCTGAGTTACAGAAGACGCGTCCCCCAACATTTTCTCATACTGACAAGCCTCTTGAGGCCGACGACTGGCTTCGAGACATGGAAAGAAAATTAATTATTGCACAGTGTTCAGACCGTGAAAAAGTATTGTATGCACCACATTATCTCATTGGAGCAGCTGCATCGTGGTGGGAAAACTTCCTGCACATGCACCCCAACAAAAATGAAATAACCTGGGCGGATTTCAAGGAAGGTTTTCGTGGGGCACACATTCCTAAGAGTGTTATGAAAATCAAGAAGAGAGAATTTGATGACCTCAAGCAAAGGACCATGACAGTGTCAGAATACAACAGCCAATTCACTCTGCTGTCTCGCTACGCCAACGAAGAGCGCATGACCGAGAGCAAGAAGATGGAAAAATTCTTGGAAGGCCTGGCACCCGCACTTAAATGCCAGCTGGTTGTGCATACCTTCCCAGATTTTAAAACACTAGTGGATAATGCCATTACTCTGGAAAATGAGCGACGCAGCTTGGAAGATTTCCGCAAACGCAAAAGGGACCAGTCTACTTTTGCTCGCAACCACAGAAGCAAGACGGAATTTCAGAAGGGTGGAACACCCAAAACCCCGACGAATAATTCACGCCCAATCAAGAATTTCCATGCAAGAGACAAGGAGTTCACATATCGCCCAGGCGTTACTTGTTACGCTTGTGGAGAAGAAGGCACTATGCCAAGCAGTGCCCCAAGCCAAGGAACTCAACCCCAAAGCCTAACAATGGTGGCAATAATTCAGCGCCCAAGCGAAACAATTTCAACCCCAATAACAACCACAGGAAGGGTCATCTGAACCACGTGACCAAAGAGGAAGCACAGAACGCCCCAGATATCGTACTCGGTATGTACCCTGTCAACACAATACCTGCCATGGTTTTGTTTGATTCTGGAGCTTCTCACTCATTCATTTCGAAGAGTTTTGCTTTGCAAAATAATTTTTTGATGCTTCCCTTGGAAAAATCCATGATCATCAAGTCCCCTGGAATTAAGCAAGTGACCCAGAGTTACTGTCAATGTGTGGTTATTGAATTTGAAGGATTGAAGTTTTACGCCAACCTTATTGTATTGGAAAGTAAAGGACTGGATGTCATCCTAGGGATGGATCGGTTAACCACCAACAAAGGTTTTATTGACTGCTTCAACCGGACCATGATTCTCACACATCATCACGGGAAGACAATAAGAGTTTCAGCCAAAGAGAGACAAATACCTCGGCAACCGAGATTAAACAAGATGGACATTTCTAAACTGAACAAGGTTCCAGTAGTGTGTGAATTTCCAAACGTATTTCCAGAAGAACTACCAGGCATGCCACCGGACCGCGAGATAGAATTCAGCATTGAGCTAGCACCCGGAACCGCTCCCATTTACAAGAAACCATACAGAATGGCACCATCCGAGTTGGTAGAATTGAAGAAGCAAATAAAAGAATTATTGGAGAAAGGATACATACGAGCCAGTTCCTCACCTTGGGGTTCTCCAATTTTATTTGCCAAGAAAAAGGATGGAACACTGAGATTGTGTATTGACTATCGAGCTCTTAACATGGTCACAATCAAGAACAAATACCCAATGCCACGGATAAATGATTTATTTGATCAGCTCGCACAGGCCAAAGTCTTCTCAAAAATTGACTTGAGATCGGGATACCACCAATTGAAAGTGCGAACAGAAGATATTCCCAAGACAGCCTTCACCTCCAGATATGGATTGTATGAGTTCACAGTAATGCTATTTGGGCTAACAAACGCCCCCGCATATTTTGTTCACCTCATGAACAAAGTATTTATGAAGTATATGGACAAGTTTGTTGTGGTATTTATCGATGATATTCTGATATACTCCAAAACACCAGAAGAGCACGCCGAGCATCTCAGGATTGTACTAGGAGAACTCAGGAAACATCAACTGTACGCCAAATTCAGCAAATGTGAATTTTGGCTAAGACAGGTGGGTTTTCTAGGCCACGTGCTAACCCAAGAAGGTATTGCAGTAGACCCGAAAAAGGTCAAGGCCGTACTTGGCTGGAAACCACCAGCTAGCGTAACGGACGTACGAAGTTTCTTGGGAATGGCAGGCTATTACCGGAGATTTATTGAAGGATTCTCCACCATAGCAAAGCCAATGACGCAGTTACTCAAGAAAGACAAGAAGTTTGAATGGACGGAAGCCTGTGAGAAAAGCTTCCAAGATCTAAAAAGGAAATTAACAACGGCACCAGTATTAATTGTGCCAGACATACACAAGAATTTTGAGGTATATTGTGGCGCATCCCGGAAAGGCCTCGGATGCGTATTGATGCAAGAAGGCAAGGTAGTTGCGTATGTCTCCAGACAACTTCGCAAGCATGAGGAAAATTATCCCACTCATGACTTGGAATTGGCAGCGGTCATCCATGCACTCAAAGAATGGAGACACTTTCTACTTGGAAATCATTGTGAAATATACACAGACCATAAGAGCCTTAAGTATATTTTCACACAGCCGGAACTTAATTTACGGCAACGACGCTGGTTGGAGTTAGTGAAGGATTATGATGTTGGAATTCACTATCATCCCGGAAAAGCAAATGTTGTGGCAGATGCCCTTAGTCGGAATCCCAGCTCGGACAATGACAGTATACCAAATTTGAGGCCAGAATTTCAACAGGAATTTGCCAAACTCAATTTGATAATGGTCACCGAAGGCAGTGTGTTGAATTTGGAAATACAGCCTACCCTGATGGAAAAGATTAAGGAGGCTCAGCATGGACACCCCAGCATTGATGGCATAAAAAGGAAAGTGAGTTTGGGCAAGGCCTCAGAATTCAACGTAGATGAGCAAGGAATATTGTGGTACGGAGAGAGACTTTGCGTACCAAATATCAAGGACCTCAAACAGCAGATTCTGGCTGAAAGCCACACTGCTCCGTATTCAATCCATCCTGGAGGGACAAAAATGTACAAAGACCTTCAGGAAAGATTTTGGTGGCACGGTATGAAGAGAGACATAGCCACGTTCATTGCATGTTGTGACTCTTGTCAACGCATCAAGGCCGAACACCAGAAACCAGCCGGGCTGTTACAGCCAAACAAGATACCCGAGTGGAAGTGGGACGAGATTGGAATGGATTTCATTGTTGGACTACCACGGTCACGACACGGAAATAATGCCATATGGGTCATCACCGGCAGATTAACTAAGGTAGCACATTTCATCCTGGTGAAGACAACTCACACCACTCAGAGGCTGGCCAGACTTTATCTTGCCCCTATCGTCTGCCTGCATGGAGTCCCAAAGACTATCATATCTGACAGTGGCACACAATTCGTCTCTAGATTTTTGGGATCACCTACAACAGGCACTGGGAACCCAACTAGCATTCAGTACCGCATACCACCCCCAGACTGATGGGCAAACTGAACGCGTAAACCAAATTCTAGAAGACATGCTGAGAGCCTGTGTCCTCACCTATGGAACCAGTTGGGAAGAAAGCTTGCCATATGCAGAGTTCGCATACAACAACAGTTATCAAGCCAGCTTGCAAATGGCACCCTTTGAAGCTCTCTATGGGAGAAGATATCGTACCCCGCTAAACTGGTCAGAAACCGGGGACATCCACATCTTCGGCCCAGATATGCTCAAGGAGGCTGAGGAGAAAGTTAAGACGATTAGAGATCGACTCAAGACAGCTCAAAGTCGGCAAAAGAGTTATTACGATCGAAAGCATCGGGAAATCAGTTTTGAACCCGGAGAGTTTGTATACCTAAGAGTTTCTCCTATGAGGGGTCTGCAACGATTCAGGGTTAAGGGAAAGCTAGCACCAAAATTCATCGGACCCTTCTGTATAGTGGCCCGAAGAGGCACGGTAGCCTACCAGCTACACCTACCCGGAGATTTATACGATATCCACAACGTGTTCCACATCTCACAGTTGAGAAAGTACGTGAGCAACCCAGAGAAGCAAGTATCACATGAAAACATTAACGTGCAACCAGACCTCACCTACCGGGAGCGCCCAATAAAAATATTAGAGGAGTCTGAGAGGAGGACCCGACAGAAAACCATCAAGTTTTTCAGAGTTCAGTGGAGAAATCACACCGAGAATGAAGCAACTTCGGAGAGAGAGGATTTTCTTCGGACAAAGCACCCACACCTGTCCAAACTTTTGTTGTTGTTTTTGTTTTCAGCAAGAGCCTTGCTTGGTTTGAAGAAGGTCATTTAAACCCTTCTTAAAAACCTCTCTTCTGAGTTTTCCTCCTCAAAAAGCTTTTCTTGGATTTAGTTTCTTCTAAAAAGAAAACCTTTTTGGTTTTGGGCTATTCTTTGGTTTTGATCCATTCTTGTTTTTACCATGCCTCTTGTGGTAAAATTCTCCCAAAACCCCTCCTTCCACTTTGGGACAACCCAAACATTCTGTCCCAACTAGTTAAATCCATTTTTGTATTTTATCTCATTTATTTCTTTCCCCAAAACAATTCTGTCCTTTATTTTGAGCCTAGGTAATTTGCAAAGCAAGTACCTTAATGCCTTTGAACTTTGATCTCAAATCAACTCCTCTGGATAGTCCCTAGCACCCAGAACCTAGAACCATCAAGATCCACTCTTCTTCTTTTTGAAATTTTCAAAATTCACCCTCTGCAAGTTTGGACCAGATTTGTCAAATTTGGTGAAATTCATATCTCCACTTCTCCAAAAATTTCACCAAAAATCAGGCAACCCCCAGTTGCAATGAGAGACCACTCCACCAAAAACCAGCTCAAGGAAAAATCCCCACATGCCAAAATCATTCTGTCGAACACCTGGCCTGCACTGTTACTATGCATCTTCAGAAAATTCACAGTTTCAGTGTCGTTTCTTCGTCAGTGTTCAGTCACATGTCAACTGTGCACCTGGCGCGTTGCGCACGGCTCCTCCTCCCTGTCCGGAGCACCGCACGCGCACTTGGCTGGTTCCTGGCGTCGGTGGCACCCTGGCCCGCCTGCGCCGGCGTATTCCGCGGTGGCAGAACCTCCCGTGGCGGCCGACAGGGGGCACCCTGCGGCATAACACCGTTCGGCACCGCCCAAGCCACCTGGGAGCTCCGCGTGGCCGTATCCCTTGCCAGCACACGCCTGCAGCACCGTCGCCGTGGCCTGGCACGCTCAGGGCGCACTCTCTGCCGCCGACGTGTCATACGGCCGTTCCGTCGGGGACAGGCCGTAACCGCCCCTGCCTTACTGAGTTAGGCACTGGGATGGAATCAGTGCTCCGTCGAGACGATGCTCAAGCCCCTAAACCAACCGTCCAGCCACAGCACCGCTGTAATCGCTTGCCGGACTTATCCCGTTCACGGCAACCGCCTCGGGCCGGCTATAATTAGCGCCTCCGAGCTCGCTCTCGACCCCGCACATCTCCACCACCTCACCAGACCCCGCCCAGCCACTGGAAGAGCCCCGAGGGGCCCTTCTTCCTCAACTCCGGCCACCTCCGTCCGCTTCGGGCTCCGGCAGCATTCTCTCTGGTGAGAACTCCTCCACCGCCCTAGACTTGCCCGTAGCCTCATGACACCTCTAGGAGACTAACCCCCACTCCAATTTGACCCCAGCAGCTCTCTCCGACGAGGCCCATGACTACCCGAACCACCGTCCACCGGAGCAAGGGCCACCGTCGACGTGGTGCTCGCTGGTGACCACCACCACCACCCACCAACGCGGAAGGACGTACTAAACACGGAGGTACCACCCGACGCCCCTGCCTCGCCGTGAATCGCCATCGGTGACCACCGCAGCTCGGGGGCACTGTCGAGCCCCGTCTCCCTTGTTTGAATATTCAAACCTGACGGGTGGGACCCGCCTGTCAGTCTCTCATTCTTATTAAACGAACCGTTTTCTGAAAGCGTATTCTGGCAAAATGCGCTTTCCAGTTTTGAATCGTTTTCTGGACTTTTCTGCAGAACCCCCTGAGAGTTTTCTATTTCATTACAGAAAGGTCCCTGAATTAAAACCCTTATAACTATTAAACAGAAAAGGATTTTTGTTTGATTCTTTTTCCGTCCCCTTTAAAATTTTATCTAGGTTCTTATCAGATTTATTTGAGAATTATTTGGTATACTTTTGTGCACCTCGCGGTATTTATGTTACGTACGTATTTTTCTTATACCGTAGATACCGGAGGAGGTGACGGAGCCGCGAACTTCACCCAGTTAGACTCCGACTACTCCGAACCAGGCAAGCATGTTTGAACTCTTGATATGATGAGTGTTTGATGCATGTTTGCATTTAGGAGTTTCATGGCATGTTTATGAACATTTCTTTGAATGTTATTTTTCATGCAAAAGAAGTGGAAAGTGAGTTTCGGAAATCCATATGTTGTTGGATACATATTTTCATGGCCATGTGATGGCATGAGGATGGGTAAGATGGCAGTGTTGTGGCATGCCAGTCTTATGCCAGTCTATTTGACTTCAGTGTCATCATGAATCAAATCACATTCCCATTCATTTCCTTTCCTGTACTGCCACATGTTTTCCGCAAGGAATATGGCTTAGTAAGTTGCAGACTGTTTTCCTGGTACACACCAAATAGAGAGGCCGGAATGAGGGTTCCATGGCCCTGGATTAAAGCCCGTCAGCCGGTCAGGGGGCATGGGTGTTTCCGGTTGGGACCGAGAGGGGGGCACCCCTTAGAGCGCGCGTATAGAAATTTGATCCCATGCTATTCGAGGTTGTGACCTCCCCATCTCAAAGTTTTTCTTGGATGTTGTCTAGGGTGATTCCTGGCATCGTGAGGTGGAATGGGTGTGTACTGGTTAAATGTGTTTTTATTGAAATACCGTAAATGGAACTAGTCCTTCGTGACTACGGAAATCCCTTGGCTGTGGACAGTTAGTACAAACTCTGCAGAGTCACAAAGCCTTTAAATCATCTTGTACATGTCCAAGTACTATGTTCATCTTATCTTGTCAGATATCAGCCTTAGTGACAAAACTCCGGTGAACTACATGAGTGTTAAATCCGGTTAAAAGTTTATTCATGTGGATGGACTAACCCGTTATTTACTTCTGATATAAGCCCTTTCTGTGATGTCGCTCAGACATCCGACTATGGCATACTTGTTATTTACTTTTGATATAAGCCATTTCTGTGATGTCGCTCAGACGTCCGACTGTGGCACACTTGTTATTTATTATCGAGATAAGCCCTTTTCGCAATGTTGCTCAGACGTTCGACTGTGGCACTTCTTTTATAAGCCCTTTATGTGGTGTCGCTGAGACGCCCGACTGTGGCATTTCTTTTATAAGCCCTTTATGTGGTGTCGCTGAGACGCCCGACTATGGCATTTCTTTTATAAGCCCTTTATGTGGTGTCGCTGAGACGCCCGACTGTGGCATTTCTTTTATAACCCCTTTATGTGGTGTCGCTGAGACGCCCGACTGTGGCACTCCTTTTATAAGCCCTTTATGTGGTGTCGCTGAGATGCCCGACTGAGGCATTCCTTTTATAAGCCTTTTATGTGGTGTCGCTTAGACGCCCGACTGTGGCATGAGCTTTATTTGTTTACCTTTCGAGGCGTCGCTCCAGACACCCGATCGGTTTTCAGTTATTTGTTTTACTTATCAAGTCGTGCAAAAATTTTATTATTGGAATGAGCATCATTATTTTTGCTCATGACGCATTCATGCATGCATTTGTTATATCTTTTGTCCGAACTGTCTTGCGAGTACTTTCAAAGTACTCACCTGGCTTGTTGATTTGGCCAGATGTTGATGAAGGCGATCTCATGGATGAAGAGTTCGATAGCGAGTCCGACGCCTAGAGGAGTCCCAGTCAGTCCCGTGCGATCCTGCACTTGGTCACTGTATTATATCCGCTTCCGCCACCCCAGAAATAAATTCATCGAGCCTCACCTCGACGCTTGCTGAGCTGCCAGTTAGGAGTCAAGTTATCCACCACCACTTTTATCTCGAGCTAGTAGCATGTCACCACACCCCTGTGTCGCAGCCACCCTTATGTATGATATTGGCGTGTTTGTAATAAATTGTTGAGCAGCCTCAGCTCAACCCTGTAATATATTTAATGCTACTGGTCCTCTGTATATCAAGTATTTGTCTACCAGTGAGGATAACTTTTCCTATACTGGGATCAAAAGATCGATTTTCTCAATAAGTATTTTACTGAAAAACCGGTCGTGACAAGCATTTGAACATTCAGGTGATGATTTAGCAGATTCATGTTCAATGCACTTCAGACATGGTGGAATAAATTTTTCCTGAGCGGAACTGATCTGTTGAGCAACTAATGAATTGTTTTCCTTCTGAAGATCTTCATACCTCACTCTTAACTTCTCAAGATCTTTCTTTCTGTGAAGAAATTCATAAGAAAGTTTCTCATGATCAGTTAAGAGAGTGTTATGATGATTTTGAAGGTTGTCAAACTTAGTTTGAAGTCTCTGCTGATTATCAGTCAGAGACTTGGTTCGATTCAGTTCCTCACCGAATAGGTCATCGCTTCTGTCTAGTTGATCTTGAATTTTTTTTCTAAAGCCTTTTGTTGTTTAACAACAATTCTAGCAAGTTTGGAATAGCTAGGCTTAAGATTTTCATCAGATTCATCCTCACTAGAGTCAGAGGTGGAATGTTTGAGTACCTTGGCACCTTTTGCCATAAAGCAATAGGTGGGAGCGTAGTCATCGACGCTTTTGTCAGCGGAGTTGGGGAGGTCATTTTCTTCCGTGTTGAAGATGGACTTGCTGACGTAAGCTGTAGCGAGGGCTAAGCTCGCCACACCAGAGTCTGATTCCTCAGATTCCTCCTCTTCCACATTTTCCTCAGATTCAGCTTCAGAGTCCATTTCCTTGCCAATGAATGCCCGGGCCTTCTTCGAACTGCTCTTCTTGTGAGATGAAGATTTTGAGGATTTTTATGATGAAGACTTTGAAGATTTCTTCTTCTTCTTTGAATCATCAGAATCGTCATCTTTGTACTTCTTCTTCTTTGATTCCTTTTCCCACAGAGGACAATCAGACATGTAGTGACCAGGTTTCTCGCATTTGTGGCAAGTTCTCTTCTTGTAGTCACGAGACGAGGAATCATCATTTCTTGAAGACTTTCCAAAACGACCACGGCGAGAGAACTTCTGAAATTTCTTCACGAGCATTGCTAGATCCTGGCTCAGTTCTTCAGGATCACCAAGGCTGCTACTAGAGTCTTCAGCTTCGGACTCAGATATTGCCTTGGCCTTTAGAGCACATGATCTTCCATAGCTCGATCCATAGAGATCTCTCTTCTCAGCAAGCTGGAACTCATGAGTGTTTGGCCTCTCGAGGATATCAGCGGGATCAGTGACTTGTAGTCACCTCGCTCTTGAATCATCAGTGCGAGGGTATTGAATGAGGTATCAAGTGAGCTCAGCAATTTCTTCACCACCTCATGGTCGGTGATGTCAGTGGCACCAAGTGCTTGAAGCTCATTTGAGATGTCAGTGAGGCGATCGATGGTTTGCTGAACATTTTCGTTGTCGAGTCTCTTGAAGCTGTTGAAGAGATTGCCAAGAACATCAACTCGGGAGTCATATTGAGTTGAGACTCCTTCGTTGACCTTGGACAGCCTGTCCCAAATCAGCTTGGCAGTTTCGAAAGCACTCACTCTGCTGTACTATCCTTTACTCAGATGGCCACATATGATATTCTTCGCTTGAGAATCGATTTGCTTGAATCTCTTCACATCAGCATCATCCATAGACGGAGTGACTGAGGGAACACCATTTTCCACAACATACCAGAGATCGTTATCAATTGCCTCAAGATGCATGTGCATCTTGTTCTTCCAGTAGGGGTAGTCTGTCCCATCAAAGGTAGGACACCTAGCCGAGACCTTGATCATACCTGCACTTGACATAACTAAAACTCCAGGTGGTTAAACCAAAATCACACAGAACAAGGGAGTACCTTGCTCTGATACCAATTGAAAGTGCGTTCCATCGACTAGAGGGGGGTGAATAGGTGATTTTTATGAATTCTTCACTGAGGAATTTCAGGGTGAGGAAATTCCTAAGCAAAGAACTACTTGCGGCGGAATAAGTACTCAGGTATAAGCATAACAGAGCAACGACATAGTCATCATCATGAAATGAAAGACAAACACAGAGTACAGAAAGCGTAAACACAGGATAAGCAGGATGAAGACAAACTGACTGAAGAAATAGGATTGAGGAATTAGAGAAAGTCTTCAGTCAAAGTCTTCAAATAGTGATGATCAGGTTCATCAACACATAACTAAGGAAATGAAAGGGTTGAGGAAATAGAACCAGTAGGCTTGGTGAAGACAATGATTTGGTCGACCAATTCCAACTGTTGTGACAGTTGTACGTCTGGTTGGAGCGGCTGAGTATTAAAACTCGAGGACACGCAGGCCTCACCGTATTATCATTGAGCTAAGATCACGTAAATCTCTCCCAACAGTAGTGGTAAGTCTTCACAGGTGACTTCCAAACCTTCACAAACTCAGTCACTCAGCAATCCACAATTCCTCTTGGATGCTCAGACCATGACGCCTAACCGTCTGGATGATACACGCAGGAACAATCTCTTCAGTGATGCTCAATCACTTTGGGTTTGTAGGTGTTTGGGTTTGGGATTTGGGTATTTCCTCACTTGATGATTTTTGCTCAAAGTCCTCGGAGGATGGGATGCTCTCAATGACAAGTGTCAGTTTCTCTCGGAGTAGCCAACCAACTAGTGGTTGTAGGGGGCGGATATTTATAGCCTAGGGAGCAGCCCGACATGATAAGACATAAATGCTCTTGGCTGATATGACCGTTAGGTGGTAGGATATTTTTGGGACAGCTGGCACGCGGCTCAGCAACGGTCGGATATCTAAGGTTTGAATTCCTTAGGGCTATCATGTTCCTCAACGTGTAGGCAATCTGCACTAGCGAATTCCTAACTTCTCAGTCAGGACAAATTCCTCAGAGACCATAAGATCTTCGTCTCTGTCACTGAAGAAATCTACTAAACTGATATGAGATTTCCAATGGCTTCACTCGAAGGATTGGGTAGGTGTAGGATTTTGAGATGAGCATCACATGGAAATCAGTTTCCTTACTATTACCTCGACCCCCTTTAACAATACGATGTTTCCTATGACTCAAGAAGAAGAAAATGAAACTATGAAAACAAAAGTCTTCGCGCTTCATAATCCTCGCATGAATATCCAAGTCTTCAAGGTCACACCAATTTCTTAACTTTCAAAGTCTTCAGGAGAACCAAAGTCTTCAGCCGAAGACATTCGCTTTTAGGGGTCGACATTCATTTTTAGGGGTCGACACTCACAAACATATTAGTCCCTTAACCTATAAGTCTTCAATACACCAAAAATCACTAAGGGGCACTAGATGCACTTACAAGAACATCATGCATCTCAACCATGCAAAGCTTATCTAGGACCAACTCTCTGATGTCTACGAAGGTCATCGTACTCATCAGGATCTGTTGTTTGAGGATTTCAAGGAATCGCTCAAAGAGATGGCTTTTGCACCTGAATCATCATCCACTGCACCATGCCTTATGGCAAAGGGTGCCAAGGTAACTAAATGCTACCTATCTAAATATAGTGATGATGAACCGGGTGATGAATTTGGACCCAGCTATGTAAAACTTGCTTCCCTTGCCACTAAACAACAAAGAGCTCTTGAAAAAGTTCAAAACATGCTTGATGAAAGCGATGATATGTTGGGTGAGGAATTGAATCGAACTAAGGCTTTGACTGATAGTCTTCAAAAACTTCAGTCTAAGTTTGACAACCTTCAAAGTCATCATAACTCTCTCCTAACTGATCATGAAAAGCTTTCTCATGAAATTCTTCAGAGAACGCAAGATCTTGAGAAGTTAAACGTGAGTTGTGAAGATCTTCAGAAGAAAAACGATTCATTGCTTGCTCAACAGCTCAGTTCCGCTCAGGAAGAACTTATTCCACCATGTTTAAAATGCATTGAGTGTGAATCTGCTAATTCATCACCTGAATGTTCAAATGCTTCTATTGCTACAAATTCTTCAACTGTCTCTATGGTCATAAATTCCTCATCTGAGGATACCACAAGTATCACCAACGACAATGCAGGTCTGAAGGAATTGTATGTGACAGGCATTTACAAAAGCCTCAAAGGGCATCAAACTCTATGTCATGTGCTTAAAGAGTGGATCTTGAATAGGAACCCTAGGAAAGAGGGTATTGCCTTTGAGAGGAAACTCAATGCTGATGGGACCTACTGGAAACCTGAGCAGTATCCCAAAACCTCATGGGTTGTTACAAAAGGTCCTCCTGTAGATCCATGCACTTTATCTGGCTTTACTTGTGATTCTTCATATTCCTCTGATGAGTCATTTGACTCCAACTACAAACTGTTTAAGAATCAGAATGGTGAAGTATTTGCTTGATATGTTGGAACTAACTGCAGGAACGGCCCCCCTTTGAAGAAAATTTGGGTTCCTAAAAGATGCCTTGAAAATCTTCAGGTGAATATCATCATGACACCACCCATGAAGAATAGGAACCCCGGATCAAATTCTTCATATGATCAAAATCTTCATATGGATCCAAATCCTCATATGGACCAAATTCTTCATATGGATCAAATTCCTCGTGAGGATCAAAATCCTCATATGAACATCATTGTGCTAACACTTCTGTTTTGCAGGGAAAGTCTAAAGGCTATGAATATGAGCATTATTCTTCAAACCATTATGTTCATAAGTCCTCGAAGAATTTCTCTGCTTATTCATATGCTTACCCTAATCACTCTTTTGTGAAATGAAGTGCACTGGCTTCAATGCCATCATTTTCTTATGGAGCTCGCAGAATAATGAACTCTTTGCCACCCCTTCAGATGTGGGTGGTGAAGAAAAAGAACTAATCTTTTATGCAGGGTCAGGTCTCTAGACGAACTTAATCATTTGAAGAAATTGCTGGAGACCTGAATGTGCTTGAATGGAACCAAGCTAATCATGAAGAAATGAATTACTCATTTCTCATGTCCTCATATTACTATTGTTGTTGATGAAATTGACACCATATTCTTCACTAATGAAGTATATGAGTTCGTAAGTTGCACTAATTCATCTGCAGGACGAACAACCCAATGCTACTGAGTGGATCCTCGATAGTGGATGCACGAACCACATGACTGGTGTCAAATTCCTCAAAGATCATCTTTGTGGGGCTTGTGGGGCTTGTGAGGCTGGAAAGATCACCAGAGCCAAGCATCCCTCAAAGACAATCATGACCACTTCTCGTCCCTTTGAATTACTTCATATGGATCTCTTTGGCCCTACTCATTATACCATGTTCTCTAGTTCTGCGTCGTTATATGGCTTTGTCATAGTTGATGACTATTCTCGTTACACATGGGTGCAATCACTTACAAAAATGAAGTGCAGGAAGTCTTCAGACGTTTTTCCTCAAGGGATTCCACTAACTTTGGTGTGAATATCAGGCATATCAGGAGTGATAATGGAACTGAGTTCAAGAACACTGGTCTCGATGAATATCTTGATATACTTGGTATTACTCACGAGTTATCTGCTCCCTATACTCGTTAGCAGAATGGCATCGTGGAACACAAGAACCGAACTCTTGTTGAGATGGATCGCACCATGCTTGATGAATGCAAGACACCTCAGTGCTTCTGGCCTAAAGCCATCAATACTGTGTGCCACATCATCAACAGGGTATATCTTCACAAATTCTTCAAAAAGACCTCATACGAACTCCTCACTGACAAGAAACCCAATGTAAGTTATTTCAAAGTCTTCGGTGCTAAATGCTGGATTAGAGATCCTCACAATCGCTCTAAGTTTGCACTGAAAGCACATGATGGTTTTCTGCTTGGTTACGGAACGGACTCGCACACCTACAGAGTCTTCAATCTAAATCATCACAAGATTGTTGAGACTGTAGACGTGCGGTTCGATGAAACTAATGGCTCGCAAAGAGAGCACCTACCTCCTGTGCTAGATGAAAAGTCACCTGAGGAATCCATCAAGTTCAAAGCTACTGAGGATATCATCCCTACCGAAAAATCTGCTGAAGAAGTCATTCCGGATCATGAAGAAAATCACGCTCGTGTTGCTGAAGAAACTGGTCTTGAAGAAATTGTTGGGCCTAAGCAAAGTCGTCAACCTGCACATCCTCGCGTTGCAAATGAAGTGCAGATCAAGAAGATCATTGATGACATCAACGCACCAGGTCCTCTCACGTGTTCAAAAGCTTCACATTTATCTAACTTTTGTGGGCATTTTGTGTTTGTCTCTATCACAGAGCCCACTAAAGTTGATGAAGCATTCATGGAATCTGAGTGGATCAAGCCATGCAAGATGAATTGCATCAATTCGAGCTCAACAATGTGTGGGAGCTTGTCAAGTGACTAGACCCACACAAGCACAATATCATCAGTACCAAATGGATCTACCGCAACAAACAATATGAAAATGGCCTCGTGGTGAGGAATAAGGCTCATCTTGTAGCTCAAGGCTACACACAGGTTGAAGGAATTGATTTCGGTGAAATTTTGCACATGTTGCTAGACTTGAGGCTATTCGCATATTACTTGCTTATGCTAACCATATTAATATCATCTTACATCAAATGGATGTGAAAAGTGCATTCCTCAATGGTAAGCTTGAGGAAGAAGTATATGTTGCTCAACCACCAGTTTTTGAGGATCCAAAATTTCCAGATCATGTCTATAGACTCAACAACGCCCTCTATGGCCTCAAGAAAGCACCTCGGGTGTGATATGACACACTGAAGGAATTCCTCATGAAGAAAGGCTTCAAACCCGGTTCACTTGACCCAACTCTTTTCACCAAAGCATATGATGATGAATTATTCATGTGCCAAATATATGTTGATGACATTATCTTTGGTTGTACTAACCAACGTTACAGTGATGGGAGAACTGAAATTCTTCTTAGGTCTTCAAATTCGTCAACAATACAATGTCATATTCATATCTCAGGAGAAATACCTCAAGGATGTGTTGAGGAAATTCAGCATGCAAGACTGCAAAGGCGTCAAGATCCCTATGCCCACAAATGGCCATCTATGCACTGATGAAAATGGTAAAGACTTCGATCAAAACGTATACCGCTCCATGATTGGCTCTTTATTGTACCTATGTGCATCTAGGCCAGATATTATGCTTAGTGTTTGCATGTGTGCCCGATTTCAAGCTACACCGAAGGAATCACACCATAACACTATGAAGCATATTCTTCGATATCTAGCTCACACACCAACACTTGGATTATGGTATCCCAAGGGCTCTTCCTTTGATCTCATAGGATATTCAGACTCTAACTATGCTGGTGATCGTGTGGACCGCTGTAAGTGCATCTAGTGCCACCCCTAGTTGGTTTTGGAGTATTGACGACAAACCTGGTTGAGGGAATAATGTGTTTGTGAGAATTGTAGGATAACACAGGTAGTAGCCCCATATTGACTCGGTTTATCTACCAGAGATGACCCTTAAAAATGTGTGAAGACATTGAAGACAATGGTGGTCTGCAAAGACATTCACATTGAAGACTATGATAGGAGAAGACATCGCGTGAAGACTATGGAGTGCGAAGACATAGTTGTTTCATAGTTTCCTTTTCTTCTTTGTTGAGTCATAGGAACCACCATACTGTTAAGTGGGGTCCAAGTGAACAAAGTTAGAGTGACTGAAGTGATGCTCAACCAAATCCTATGTCTTCGAGCAAAGACAATGAGAGAAAATCTTATCTAGAGATGGATGAGTCAGCATGGCTTGTAGCGCAAGCTATGCTGTCGCGTGTGTTTGAAATCTGACCATTGGACATGTGTCAGTTACTTAGTGACCCAGGGTCATTTTGGACAAATCAGATTGGGTTGCCTCCTGGCTATAAATAGCCCACCCCCTACACCATAAATTAGTGGTTGCTCAGAGTTTGTGCACGGCTTTTGTTGTTTAAGAGCAACCCACCTCCGAAGCTTTTGAGAGAGAATCCTTGCGAGGACAAAGCCCAAAACACCCAGAGCCAAAGAGTGTGAGGCATCACTGAAGTCTTTCTATCCGCGTGATCTGAAGACTTATTACACTTGAGGACTATGAATCCTCCAGACGGTTAGGCGTCGCGTTCTGAGCATCCAAGAGTCATTGTGGATTGCCGGTGAACGAAGTCTGTGAAGGTTTGGAAGTCTCTCTTGAAGACTTACTAGAGTGATTGGGCGAGGACTAAGTGTTCTTAGCTCAAGGAGAATAAGGTGAAGACGCGGTCTTCTGGGTTAAATCTTAGCCTCCCTAACCAGACGTACAGTTGTCACAGCAACTGGAACTGGTCCAACAAACCCCTTGTCCTCTCCGAGCAACTGGTTCTATCCTATCTCTCTCACCTTACTTACAGTTTGTCTTCGTGAAGTCTTTGCCTGCTTGCCTGATCTGTTTGACTTCATTGTGTGAAGACTATTGTCTATTTGGCTTCATACTATCTTCCATCATGATCTGTACACCTAGCTGCTCATAGTCTTTGTTCTTTCATTACATTGCTTACTTGACTATGGCTTGTCTAGTGTAGTCTACCTTCTGCTGCATATCAATAGGTTCATTTCTATTGTTTGTCTTCAAAACACCCCTGCTTTGAAGACTTTCATAAAAAACGCCTATTCACCCCCCCTCTGGTCGAATACTAGCACTTTTAATTGGTATCAGAGCAAGGTGCTCCCTTGTTCTGTGTGATTCGGTTTAACCACCCGGAGTTTAGCTATGTCGACTGCAGGGATAATCAAAGTCTCCGTTGTGTGCCCTGTCTTCGATGGCACTGATTACCCCTACTGGAAGAATAAGATGCGCATGCATCTTGAAGCCATTGATGTTGATCTTTGGTATGTCGTTAAGAACGACGTTCCCAAGACTGGTGAAGGGTCACTCCTGCTGATGTCAAGAAGTTCGTGCAACTGGACTCAATTGCCAAGAACATTATCTATGGTCATCTGACCAAGGGGCAGTATGGTCATGTGAGTGCTTTGGAAACAGGAAAGCTGGTCTGGGACTGGCTCTCCAAGGTCAATGAAGGTGTCTCAACACAAAGAGATTCAAGGATCAGTGTTCTCCGCAATCTCTTTAACCGCTTCAAGAGAAATGACAATGAGAATGTCCAGCTCACATTTGATCGCCTCACTGATATCACCAATGAGCTTCATGCACTCGGCTCCACTCAGATCACCAAGCATGAAATCATCAAGACACTTCTGAGACCTCTCGACAGCTCATTTGACACCCTGGCCCTGATGATTCAAGAGCGCCCTGACTTCAAGACTCTCGATCCATCTAACATACTTGAGAGGCTCAACACACATGAGTTCCAGCTATCTGAGAAAAGATATATCTATGGTCCCAACTATGGTTGTACTCGCTCTTTGAAGGCAAAGGCCGTCTCCTCATCTAAAGAAGAATCTGACTACAGTTCTGGTGATCCTGAAGACGTTGGAAAGGAGCTTGTTATGCTTGTGAAGAAGTTCCAGAAGTTTATCAAGAAGAAAGACTTTAGAAAGTCTTCAAGATCCAGCTCAAGGAATGATGAAGCTTCCTCTCGTGATCACAAGAAGAGAACCTGTCACAAGCGCAAGAAACCTGGTCACTACATCTCTGAGTATCCACAGTGGGACAATGAGACTAAGAAGAAGAAGAGGAGCAAGGAATATGATTCTGATGACAAGAAGAAGAAGAAATCCTCAAAGTCTTCTTCCAAGTCTTCATCGAAGTCTTCTTCACACAAGAAGAGCTCATCTGGCAAGGCTCATGCTTTTGTTGGCAAGGAGATGGATTCAGAGGAGGAGTCTGCATCTGAGGAGGCAGAGGTGGATTCCGAAGAGGAATCTGATTCTGGAGTAGCAAGCCTGGCTCTAGCTTCTGCATACGTCGCCAAGTCCATTCTCAACACTGAAGACAATGGCCTCGTCACCAACGCTGATGCTAAGGATGAGGACGACTCTGCTCCCACCTACTGCTTCATGGCATGTGGTGCCAAGGTAAACTCATGAGATGCCTTCTTTAAAACATCAAATGAAGATGACTCTGAATGTGAATCTAAACCTAGCTACAAAACACTTGCTAAAATTGCAACTAAACAACAAAATGCCATAGAACATATTCAAAAAATGTTAGACAAAAGCGATGACCTGCTGGACGCGGAAATGACCCGATCCCAGTCCTAAATTGAAGACATTAAAAATCTTCATGTTAAGTACCAGGAACTTGAAGGTCGACATGAATCGCTCTCAACTTCTCATGAAAAGATTTATTATGATTATCTTCAAAGGAAGCAGAAACTTGAGAAATTGAGATCACCTCATGAAGATCTTCAAAAGGAAAACGAGTCAATCCACGCTCAGCAGATCAGTTCCGCTCAGGAAGGTTTTGAACCACCATGTCTAAGATGTATTGAGCGTGATAATGTTGTCTCTATTGCTGAATGTTCAACTGCTACTACTATTGTAATATCTTCAACTGCTGATGTGGTAACTAACCCCTCATTTGAGGATACCACTACTATTGCTGATGAGAATGCCAGGTTGAAGTCATTACTTGAGACAGGAATGTACAAAAGTCTCAAAGGGCATCAGACACTATGTGATGTCCTTAAAAAGCAGATTCTGAATCGAAACCCTAGGAAAGAGGGTGTTGGGTTCGAGAGGAAAATGAATGTTGATGGTTCTTACTAGATGCCTGAGCAGTACCCCAAAACCACATGGGTTGCTGCTAAGGGACCTTCACTAGATCCATCTACCTTATCTGGCTTCACTAGTGTTAACCCAATTATTATTGATGAATCCTTTGATGCAAACTATAAACTGTTCAGGGATCTGAATGGTGAAGTGTTTGCCAGGTATATTGGTACTAACTGTAGGAATGGACCACCTCTTAAGAAGATCTGGGTACCCAAAAGGTGTCTCGAAAGTCTTCCCATGAACATCGTTACGACACCTCCTGGGAAGAAGACTAACCCCAGACCAAAGGCTTCATATGGACCAAAGGCTTCATACAGACAGAAGACTCACCTGAGTCACCCTAACGCCAATGTTTTGCAGCAAAATCATACTCAGAACCTTGAATATGAGCATGTTTCATCAAACCACTATGTTCATAAGTCTAAGAACTTTTCTGCTTATTCCTATGAGTACTAGTCTCCTCCTGCAAGGCTATTTGCTAGGGCTTCAAAGCAGAAGTTCTCAGATGCTGCACTTAGACTCATTGCTTCTAAGCCACCCCTGAAAATTTGGGTGGTTAAGAAAATTTAACTCTCTTTTGCAGGGAAAGGTCTCCAGCCGGAAATCAAAGGCATCTGATGCTTATGCTGGGGACCTTAAACATCTTGTGGGGTGCAAGATAAAATGCCCAAATGGACTCACTATCTATTTCGTCCCATGATTCCTTGACACTCATCCTATCTATCCTAACCAAGATCTGAACTTCTATGTTCCGCTTGTTCGTCAAATGTTTATGCTTCACAACTCTCTTGGTGAAGCCTATCCCCCAAACTGTATTGTAGGCTATGACACCTCAAGCTTCAGAATGGATTATGGATAGTGGATGCACCAACCACATGACTGGTGATCGAAGTCTTTTGATGGATTCAACTCTTCGGCCGTTAGATAAGAGTCATATCACATTTGCTGACACTGGTAAAAGTAAGGTATTGGGTCTTGGTAGAGTTGCAATTTCAAAGGATCAGCACATGGATAAAGTGATGCTTGTTGAATCCCTTGGTTTCAACCTGATGTCTGTATAAATGCTATGTGATTTTAACATGATTGTGATATTTGGAAAATATTGTTGCCTTGTGCTTGTGGAATCTGACAAATCTCTAGTCTTTGAAGGGTATCGAAAAGATGATCTGTATATGGTAGATTTCTCAGCAGGACCACAACTTGTCGTATGTCCTCTAGCAAAAGCTTCATAGTGCTGCTCTGGCATCGGAGACTAGGACATGCGGGCATGAGGTGTTGGGGAACATTGCAGAAAATAAAAAATTTCTACGCTTCACCAAGATCAATCTATGGAGTCATCTAGCAACGAGAGAGAGGAGTGCATCTACATACCCTTGTAGATCGCGAGCGGAAGCGTTCAAGAGAACGGGGTTGATGGAGTCGTACTCGTTGTGATCCAAATCATCGAAGATCCTAGTGCCGAACGGACGACACCTCCGCGTTCAACACACGTACGGTTGGGAGAGACGTCTCCTCCTTCTTGATCTAGCAAGGGGGAGGGAGAGGTTGATGGAGATCCAACAGCACGACGGCGTGGTGGTGGAAGTAGCGGGGAATCACGGCAGGGCTTCGCCAAGCTCAGCGAGAGGGAGAGGTGTTACGGGGGGAGAGGGAGGCGCCAGGTGCTAGGGTGCGCAGCCCTCCCTCCCCCCCTCTTTATATAGGGGCCCTGGGGGGCGCCGGCCCCCTAGAGATCCAATCTCAAGGGGGGTGGCCAAAGGGGGGACTTGCCCCCCAAGTCAGGTGGGGCGCCCCCCACCCCAAGGGTTTCCAACCCTAGGCGCAGGGGGAGGCCCAAGGGGGGTGCACCAGCCCACCAGGGGCTGGTTCCCTTCCCACTTCAGCCCATGGGGCCTTCCGGGATAGGTGTCCCCACCCGGTGGACCCCCGGGACCCTTCCGGTGGTCCCGGTACAATACTGGTGACCCCCGAAACTTTCTCGGTGGCCGAAATTGGACTTCCTATATACAAATCTTCACCTCCGGACTATTCTGGAACTCCTCGTGACGTCTGGGATCTCATCCGGGACTCCAAACAACTTTCGAGTTACCGCATACTAATATCTCTACAACCCTAGCGTCACCGAACCTTAAGTGTGTAGACCCTACGGGTTCGGGAATCAAGCAAACATGACCGAGACAGCTCTCCGGCCAATAACCAACAGCGGGATCTGGATACCCATGTTGGCTCCCACATGTTCCACGATGATCTCATCGAATGAACCACGATGTCGAGGATTCAAGTAATCCCGTATACAATTCCCTTTGTCAATCGGTATGTTACTTGCCCGAGATTCGATCGTCGGTATCCCAATACCTCGTTCAATCTCGTTACCGGCAAGTCACTTTACTCGTACCATAATGCATGATCCCGCGACCAACCACTTGGTCACATTGAGCTCATTATGATGATGCATTACCGAGTGGGCCCAAAGATACCTCTCTGTCATACGGAGTGACAAATCCCAGTCTCGATCCGTGTCAACCCAATAGACACTTTCGGGGATACCTGTAGTATACCTTTATAGTCACCCGGTTACGTTGTGACGTTTGGTACACCCAAAGCACTCCTACGGTATCTGGGAGTTACACGATCATGATACTTGACATTGGAAAAGCTCTAGCAAACGAACTACACGATCTTGTGCTATGCTTAGTATTGGGTCTTGTCCATCACATCATTCTCCTAATGATGTGATCCCGTTATCAATGACATCCAATGTCCATAGTCAGGAAACCATGACTATCTGTTGATCAACGAGCTAGTCAACTAGAGGCTCACTAGGGACATGTTGTGGTCTATGTATTCACACATGTATTACGATTTCCGGATAACACAATTATAGCATGAATAACAGACAATTATCATGAACAAGGAAATATAATAATAATCATTTTATTATTGCCTCTAGGGCATATTTCCAACATGAGGAACTTGTACACTCTCACGAAGAAGAAGCATGTCATGGGCATCGAAGGCATCAAGTTCAAGAAAGACCATCTATGCGGTGCCTGTGAAGCTGGGAAGATGACTAGGGCCAAGCATCCCTCAAAGACAATCATGACGACATCTCAACCCTTCGAGCTGCTTCACATGGACTTATTTGGTCCTACTCATTACTCTACTCTTACTACCACTGCTTGTCTCTATGGTTTCGTTATTGTTGATGATTACTTAAGATATACCTGGGTGCATATAATTCTCTATAAGACTGAAGTGCAGGATGTCTTCAGATGATTCGCCAATCGTGCCATGACGAACTATGGTGTTAAGATCAAGCATATCAGAAGTGACAACGGCACAGAATTCAAGAACACAGGCCTCGACACTTACCTTGACACACTGGGGATCACTCATGAGTTTTCTGCTCCCTACACACCTCAGCAGAATGGCATTATGGAGCGCAAGAACAGAACCCTCATCGAGCTGGCTCGAACGATGCTAGATGAGTACAAGACTCCAAGGAAGTTCTGGCCTGAAGCCATTGACACTGCATGCCACGTCATCAACCGAGTTTATCTTCACAAGCTTCTAAAGAAGACATCATATGAGTTGCTTAACGGTAAGAAGCCAAATGTCAGTTACTTTATAGTATTTGGTGCTAGGTGCTGGATCAAAGATCCACATCACACTTTAAAATTTGCACCGAAAGCACATGAAGGTTTTATGCTTGGATACGGAAAGGATTCGCACTCCTACAGAGTCTTCAACCTCTTTCACTATAAAGTGGTTGAAACTGTGGATGTGCGGTTCGATGAGACTAACGGCTCACAAAGAGAGCACCTGCCAAATGTGCTAGATGAAGTCCCTCCTAGTGAATCTATCAAGCTCATGGGTACTGGAGAAATCATACCGTTTGAAGCTCAGGCTGAAGATGAACTCATAATTGCACCAAGTCAACCAGAAGACAATGCTCAGCCTGAAGTCAATGCTGAAGCTAAAGACAATGATCTGCAAGGGCAAAATCTTTGTCCAGTACATCCTCGTGTTGATAATGAAGTACAGATTGATAAGATAATTGATAGCATCAATGCACCTGGTCCACTCACTCGTTCAAGAGCAACACAACTAGCAAACTTCTGTGGGCACTTTGCATTTGTCTCTATATCTGAACCCAAGAAAGTTGATGAAGTTTTCATGGAACCTGAATGGATTGAAGCCATGCAAGAAGAGCTTCATCAGTTCGAACTGAATAACGTCTGGGAACTTGATACGTCACCATCATATCTATAATTTTTGATTGTTCCATGCCAATATTATTCACTTTTATATACTTTTGGCAACTTTTTATACTATTTTTTGGGACTAACATATTGATCCAGTGCCCAGTGCCAGTTCCTGTCTGTTGCATGTTTTTTGTTTCGCAGAAACCCAATATCAAACGGAGTCCAAACAGGATAAAAATGGACGGAGATTTTTTTTGGAACATTTATGACTTTTGGGAAGTGAAATCAACGCGAAACGGTGTCCGGGGTGGTCACGAGGTTGGGGGGCGCGCCC
>NC_057795.1:406537948-406703949 GCF_018294505.1 Triticum aestivum
AGGCGTTGGATTTGTAGAATTAATGGATTATGTAGTGATTAATGGAAGTTAACGGGTTGTTGGAGTTGATTCATAGGAAGGAAACAGATCTTGGAGTGGCTTACGACGTGTTTCCTTAGGATAATGATGCTTTATCTTAGACCTTGGAAGAATAGATTGAGCACTTGGATTGTCACGTTCAAGCTTAGCAGCTTGTATATTCCACCCGTGGATTTTTAGGGGTAGACATACATATGAGTTTGGGGATTGTAGACATATATGATTTTGTTAGACCTCCTCTCGGGAGCCATGAGGATATGAATCGCATGAGTGATGATTGGAGTTGACCTATGCAAAATGATGCTATCGGTGATATGATGTGATTTGTTTAAAGGACTAGATAGACTATTGGCATCTCAGAAACTGTGCTCAAGGATGGGATGATAAACATTCACTCGCACACTAGAATCCTTCAAACCCTTACGCCCTACCAAGCCACAACATGGTTGGATCCTGACCTTGGGTTTTGGCTCTAGATCGATAAGACCTTGGCCAATACTCAACCGTGACCATCACCAATGCCTCAGCCCACTTTACGTACCCCATAGACTTCATGGAGTGCTTAGACAAGATAGTTGTCATCACCATTTGGTGACCTACCTGTCCACTCGAAAGACGGAAGAAGAGCCATTCAGCTAGTCAAGGGACATTTGAAGACCGCCATGCCAAGGAGGAAGAACTACACCAACCACCATCGACATGGAGTAAACCTCCACATCGAAGACCAGGCATATCTGCAAGCCACTTCTCTCAAAGGAACCAAGCATTTCCGTGTCAAAGGGAAGCTCACACCAAGATTTAACAACCCCCTCTGAGATCACTTCAAGACGAGGAGTAGACAGTTACCAGCTGGAGTTGCCACCTGAGTTACCTGATGTGCACAATGCTTTCCATGCATCACATCCCCGGAAGTGTTTCCAACTTCCTAACTTGCCCGATCTCTACGAGGGCATTGACCACCGAGCCATCGACCCCTAGCCCAATCTAACCTACCGCGAGCTACCCATTAGCAACCTGGATCAAGAAGAGCGTCATACACGAAGCCACACCATCAAGTACCTCAAGGTTCAAGGGAGCACCACTCGGAAGCAGAAGCAGTATGAGGACGTGAAGACTACCCCAGACCCAAGTTTCCATACTTCCTTTCCACGCCTAGTTTGGGAATTTCGAGGACGAGATTCTTGTAAGGGGGGTAGGTCTGTCACACCCTGATTTTCATGCCACTACACTTAAGCTAACAATCATGATAAAATGTGGTTTAACAAAAACTTTTGAGTGTTTTGGACCTTGCCTTGATTGGTTTTTGTCTGCTATTTGTAAGTGCTCTAAAAATCAAATAAATCCTCCAACTTCGATACTTCATTTCCTTGCCCCAAACTTCTGCCCAATGATCATGCCATGTGTATAGAGAAATATATTAATTTCTTGCAAAAATATTTTGGCCAA
Organism: Triticum aestivum; assembly: GCF_018294505.1. Lineage (NCBI taxonomy): Eukaryota > Viridiplantae > Streptophyta > Magnoliopsida > Poales > Poaceae > Triticum > Triticum aestivum. The sequence continues at coordinate 406,539,434 of NC_057795.1, forward strand.
AAAGTATTTTCTAAAATTAGTTTTTCAAAAACCCCTGAATTGAGGTTTGCACTGCAAGTACTTAATTAAGGGCAGTAAAAATCTTTCAAAAAATATATTTGACTCCTATTAGATATAGCATACCCAGAAACCACAAAAATATAATTTTAAAAGTTATTTTCCTATTTTATTTAAAAGCTTTTTCTTAAGGCCAGAAATGGTCTTTAATAGGGAAAAATTATTTTATTATTTTAAAAATATTTGACAAAAATCAGGGAAACTCAGTGGACTTATATTGTCCATATATAAGAGTTTCAACACATGGTCATGTTCAAAATATTTGTCAAATCCCTCAAAAACCCTTTCTGGATATTTCAAGCTTTCGAAATATCTACAAAGGAAATATTCTCCAAAAATTCCAAGAAAATTCTAGCATGTCACATATGACATGTTTGATGATCTTGACAAGTATCATGTCATGGAGAATAGTATAACTCCATGAAATCCCCTCAAAACCATTTCTGTCCATTTTGAAGTTTGAGCAACTTTACATCGCCAAACATGTCCAAATGTTCTCAAACCTTGTGAACATTCTCAAATGGTCTAATAATTCATCTAGACCAAATGGCACAAGTTGGAGAACAAGTTAACTTGATCAAAGTGCCCCAAAACCCTTCCTGTCCAGAACCAAATTTGAACAACTCTACATTAGAAACTTTCTCATTTTGATCTCAACTTTTGTGGGCATGTTCAGAACCTCAAATGATGACACTACACCAAGTGGTGCATCAAGGAGAATTGATTTGCATGACTAAATCTTGGTAAATCCATTTCTGTTCATTTCTAGGGTTTGCCAAAGTTACATTGGCAACTTTCTTCAAATGAGATCAAACTTGGTGATCATACTCAATTATATATGCCATTTGATCCTGTTGATTCTCATGTCAAGTGGGAGGTTGGGGATGAACCCGACAGGTGGGGCCCGTGCGTCGGCGATCCAGCGGCTGGGCCCCGCCCGTTTAAGTGGAGACGGCTTCGGCCGGATCCGCTTTCCTCGCGCGTTGGCGCACTCCGTGAACCCGCCTTCAACGTCGCCTCCTACTCTCGCGTGGCCGAGCCAATGGGCCAGCCCAGTGCACAGAAGCACTATATTACGATCAGTGCACGCTTTAGGTATAAGCTAATTCCTTTTCATTTTCTTTTTCTGTGGACTGGTAAAATCCATAGAATATTATTAACTCCAAATTTGATGATTCAAATTTCCAGTAACTCCATAAATCATGATCTACCAGTTGGTGCAACATGCACATTTTTCCAGAGACTTTTTCTTCACAAACATTTATCAAATCTTGTTTTTCCATTTCTGTACTGAACTTTAGAAAATCACAGAGAGCCCATTTTTGATCCAAATTCCATGGTTCAAACTCCTAGATGTCTATAAGTTCAAAACTTAGTTTTTGAACATTTTTACTAATACTTTCTGTATCACCTCAAATAATGGTCTATTTCTTCATGTATAGCCAACTTTGCAAAATCGTAGGATATTCATTTGAACTCCAAATCCAGAGAAACCAACTCCTTGGTGCTTCTAAAATAATGCTTTGTCAAATGGGTGCCTCTGCTCATTTTTGAAAATAATGTTTCTATACACTTCTTGCAAATCCATTAATCCCTTGACTCCATCATATTGAAATTTTCAGAGGTGTCCATTGATCAAATCCCAATGAAACCACTTTGGTCATCCCTCATATGACCAAAGGTATCCTAGAAAAGTCCAACTCACATTTTTAGAGCACTTTTATTTTTGCCTTGTTGTGTTGCTTATTATGATTGTTTCCGACGTTAGTTGACGAAGGAGACGGAGTACTCGGAGAAGGACCAGAAGACTTGAAGACTCTGAGGAACCAGGCAAGCAGCCCTTCGACCATGTCTATGAAACCCTTTTTATGCATGTCATATACCACCATATTATTGTTGCAACGAAATCATGATGGGGTGGTAACCACTCACCGTACTTCCTCGTTGATACTTGCATTGTGCATGACCCTACCTCCTTATGAGGGTTATGCCGGTGGGAGTAGATAGGATGCCAAAGTAGATGCTACGCAAAAAGGGACGGGTATATGCATGATGAAGGAGACAAAGTATTTTCAAAGGACTTTTCGAAAACCCCGTCGGGTGCCACCTATGCCCGAGGGAGATGATGAGATGGGTAACCACTTGATGACAAAGTGGTCTACCGAGGAAAGTGTGTGTTGTTTTTGAAAACGGATTAGATTTAAGATTTGTCGACTGTCCCAACCTTACATGTGCAACCACTCTACCCTTGTATGGGAAAGGGCATTATTGATTACCTAGGTTGATACTAGCTTGGAGCCCGCATTACCAGTGACGGGGGAGAGTTGGTGCTCTCTCTCTGGATGGGGTCGTGCCAGGTAGGGCGGCCATGACTATTTTCACAGGGCACTGGACACACAGTTGGTACCCCGTGCTTGTGGTATGTGATGAATATGGGAGCGAGGCTCCACAACTTTATGATGTGAAATGTTAGCACGGGGGTTACTACCAATCGAGTGGACTCCATGTTAGTGTCGTCTAGGGAAAGATAGTGATCGGGTGCTTACCCCAGGTACTTGAGGTATCGCGGGTCATGGATAACACGGAAGTTCCCCGGATCTTGTGGGTAAAGTGTGCAACCTCTGCAGAGTGTAAAACTATTCGAATAGCCGTGTCCACGGTCAAGGACAGTTGGGTGGTGCTGCTTAGACTATGTCCAGAGTTCTACAACCGTGTGTGTGAGTTGATAAAACTACTTGGGTCAAGTCAAAGGACTTGACATGATTGAGTTGGGTCGGTGCCCACTCTATTTATGTTGATATCTGTAACCTGTCCTCATGGTTACTGGAATTCTCCTGATGCATGTCTTATAAGTTGTTGAACATATGATTGCACTCAAAACTAGCTTTTCGCAAAAATTTACCTATATCATGCATTGTTGTACCTTGAACCAAAACATGGGTTGCTTGTGAGTACATTCAAAGTACTCATTGGCTTGCCACTGGTTATTTAATTGGCCAGGCATGGAAGAACCGGAGTTCGAAGAAGAGTTCTTTGGAGATGATCATGCGAACTAGGACGTTTCCCAGTCAGAATGCCTGTAGGGTTAAGGCAGATGGCATGGGTTCTACTTATCGATGAAGATTTCCGCTGCTTGTGTTTCATTTGATGTTTAGCCCTTAAGGCTTTATCAATGTAAGACTTGACCATAATGGTCATAATTTGTGTAAGACGGTATGTATGGATGTAAGACTCTTGTTATTCAGCTTCTGTGTGTTCAGTGAGCATTGTTCTTTGGGATCACTGTACACGTGCATTCGGTGATCACGACTTATGAGTCGAGGTCCCCACATCTATCCAGGCAAGTAATCCACACCCGACCCCCATCCTCCTCCTCCTTCCACATCCCACATGCCCCGACCATCGGTCTGACACCTTCCACCCAAATCACCGACCCCTCCACCAAATAAGCGCCGCCCTAAGCCATGGTGCACGCAATATAGCCAAGAGCTCAAGGAGCATTTGGCAGCAGAGAAGCAAATCGCGTCCACATGCGCGGATGAGGTTGCGATGGCTGCCATTCGTGCCGACCCCAAGATCTTGGAGGAGCACCTTTCCATTTATTAGCTACGCAGGTTAAGCATGCTTGGTTTACCCGTTGCGTGTGCTGCTCCTGCCTTTCCTTAACAAATTCTAGTGAATTGTGCTATCTAATTTTACCATGCAATTTGTTGGTCTAGTGTATATGTTCTATATGTCGTGCAGTGTGGTGCTCACATATTAACTATTTGGTTAATTAGTTGTTGTCTTTAGTTAACTGTTTGGTTCAATTCTGCAAATGTGATGTTCAATTCTTCAGGCTGCAATTTTGTATTGTCTTCCATGTGAGAAATAAATCGAATTTATCTTTACAAAATACATGAGAAATGAATACAATTGCTAGATTTACAAGTGGTCAAGCATGCTTGGTTTGGTTATACATTGTATAATGTTGTTCTCAATTAACGTTTGGTTCATTTGTTGTGGTGTTTAGTTAACTGTTTGGTTCAATTATGCAATGCGATGTTCAATAGTTGTGGGTGCATTTTGTTATTGTATACCATGTGAGCAGTAAATCGAATTTGGCTGTAGTAAATACATGAGAAACAAATACAATTGCTATATTTACGAGTTGTTAAGCATGCTTGGTTTGGTTAACTGTATGATCTTCTATTAGGAGTATGTTATATTGTGCAATGTGGTGCTCAGTTAACGTTTGGTTCATTTGCTGTGGTGTTTTGTTAACTGTTTGGTTCAATTATGCAATGCGATGTTCAATTGTTCTGGGTGCATTTTGTTATTGTATACCATGTGAGGAATAAATTGAATTTGGCTGTAGTAAATACATGAGAAACTTGCTATATTTCCAAGTTGCTAAGCGTACTTTGTTTGGTTAACTGTCTGATCTTCTATTAGGAGTATGTTATATTGTGCAATGTGGTGCTTAGTTAATGTTTGGTTCATTTGTTGTGGCGTTTAGTTAACTGCTTGGTTCAATTCTGCAATGCGATGTCCAATTGTTGTGGGTAGAATTTTGTATTGTTATGCATGTGAGCAATAAATCAAATTTGGTTGCACTTAATACATGAGAAACGTATACAAGTGCTATATTTCATAGTTCTTAATCATGCTTGCTTTGGATAAATGGGTTTTCCATGTGGCTTGAATTAATCTGATGAATCTGCAATGTGCTTATTTTTCATCAACATATTTTACTGATAGGATGCGAACCCTTACTTAACCTGATGACTAACTACCTTATATGTGTTGCATGGAAACAATGGGAAGCATTGAGGTTTACAATCGAGGTTAGTACGTGCATGGTCTGTTTTCTAATAGCACATTATTGTGCAATTGCAGGAACCATTCTACTCCCTCCATTTACTTATACAAGGACACTATGGAGTATACATTTTGCATCTATACAAGGCCACCAACAGTAATCGAGGCAAATTTAATGATATTTTCTTGTACTAGCAACCTGTTTAATACTTACATGCATGCAATCATAATGACACACAACTACTTCCTCCACTCAGATTTCTTGCATGCATGTAGGGGTATTAATGAACCCAGTAAACAAAAATAAAAACTCGGTTACAAAGCAACATTAAGTTTTACATTGGTACCTGTAATATGAGTTTGTGGCCTTGAATATAAAAATGGAGGGAGTAATATTTAGGTTTTTAACAATTTGGTCTTGCACATGTAGGTCCTGCTGTCAGAGGTTTTGACCCACCGTTCGCCCTTTTTTGCATATGGGGAAATGAGTTGTCCATGAATATCAATCAAGTCAAGAAACTCAGAAAGATTATTAGGATAAAGAAATTAGCGACAAAAAACAACAAGATCTTTGTCTGCACAATGAAGAACACATCAGTTCACTACAACATGGTACTAACTATTATACCTTGCCTTTTTTTATTCCTTTGCCCCATTTCCAATATAGAGAAGATATTTATGCACATCCTTGTTTTCAGGCCTTTCTGAAAGCACAAGTGCTCCCTAGGTGGTTTTTAATTAATGTCGACATATCTCTTGTTGGACTAACACTTTTATCTAGTATGTTTCAGATAAGTTCAACAATGGAGTGGCATGGACTAAAGGATGTGGAACCCTTTCAAGATGCTAAGGACAAAGGATTGGCTCAAGCTTCAAGCTCAAGACTCTTCATTTTATATTTTAGTGATCCAAGATCACATTGAGTCTATAGGAAAGGCCAATACTATCAAGAAGGGATGAGGTGTTGCTTAATGAGTTTCTTGCTCCACAGTGCTTAGTGATATGCTCCAAAGCCCTCAACTACTTTCCCACTTCCACATATGTCCTAAACCAAAAGTCTAACTTGGCCCCACCAATTCTTCCTATCCGGCGCCACCGAGTTTAGATGTCATAGCCACTGCCACAAACCCTAGGCAAATCGGTCTCACCGATAGGGATCTCGGTCTCACCAAGATGGGATTGTAATCTCTCTGTGTATGTCCATTACCAAAATCGGTCTCACCGAGTTTGAGCAATGGGTACTACCAAGATTACAATGCAAACTCTCTGGTTAGCTTATTACCAAAATCGGTCCCACCGAGTTTGAGTAATCGGTCCCACCGAGTTTGCCTGACCAACTCTCTGGTTAGCTTATTACCAAAATCGGTCTCACCGAGATTACGTTATGCCCTAAACCTAACCATATCGGTCCCACCGAGTTGCATATCGGTCCCACCGAAAACCCTAACGGTCACATTGTTTACTGAATTGGTCCAACCGAGTTTGTTGATTCGGTCCCACCGAGATTGGTATATGTGTAACTGTTAGATTTTGTGTGGAGGCTATATATACCCCCTCCACCTCCTCTTCATTCATGGAGAGAGCCATCAGAACAAACCTACACTTCCAACTTACCATTTCTGAGAGAGAACTACCTACTCATGTGTTGAGGCCAAGATATTCCATTCCTACCATATGAATCTTGATCTCTAGCCTTCCCCAAGTTGCTTTCCACTCAAATCTTCTTTCCACCAGATCCAAATCCTATGAGAGAGAGTTGAGTGTTGGGGAGACTATCATTTGAAGCACAAGAGCAAGGAGTTCATCATCAACGCACAATTTGTTACTTCTTGGACAGTGGTGTCTCCTAGATTGGCTAGGTGTCACTTGGGAGCCTCCGACAAGATTGTGGAGTTGAACCAAGGAGTTTGTAAGAGCAAGGAGATCGCCTACTTCGTGAAGATCTACCGCTAGTGAGGCAAGTCCTTCGTGGGCGACGGCCATGGTGGGTTAGACAAGGTTGCTTCTTCATGGACCCTTCTTGGGTGGAGCCCTCCGTGGACTCGCGCAACTGTTACCCTTCGTGGGTTGAAGTCTCCATCAACGTGGATGTACGATAGCACCACCTATCGGAACCACGACAAAAACATCCGTGTCTCCAATTGCATTTGAATCCTCCAAAACCCTTCCCTTTACATTCTTGCAAGTTGCATGCTTTACTTACCGCTGCTCATATACTCTTCACATGCTTGCTTGTTATGTATTGTGAATGTTAACCTTGTGCCTAAACTCCACTTAAACCTAAAGAAGTTAAAAACTGCAACTTTGGTACTTAGTGTCTAATCACCCCCCCCCCCCTCTAGACACCTCTTCTCAAGGTCCTACAAGTGGTATCAGAGCATTGGTCTCCATTGCTTTGGTTTAAACACCATTGGAGGAAGATGGATGAGTCTACTATTGGGAGTCTTAGACATAGAGTGCCTATTGTTGATGGAAAGTACTTTCATGAGTGGAAAAATGAGATGCTTGTAATTTTCAATCAATATCATATGAACAAGTACATTGCTAGCCCTTGTGCACCTCATGTTGATCCTATGCATCCTACCCTTGATGAATCAATTGACATGATTAGGAATCTTAGAACTGTTAATCTTATCACTAGAGGCTTGCCTACAAACTTAATTAGAAACTTGCCTACTCTTGAGTGTGCCTACACTATATGGAAATTCCTTGAGGAACGCTTTCCAAATTATTCTTTGAAAAATCTAGATGAAATTCTCCATAAGTCTATTGCCTTGAGTAAGATGAATACTGGTGATCCTATGTTTGGTGATCGTCTATTTGAACTTACAAACCTTATGCGTGCCAAAGGAGATGTTGGAATTATTGGTGATATTATTTCCGAAGCTATAAAAATTCATAAGCAAGATCATTGTCAAACTCACTCTAACGAATTACCCTCTCCAGGACTTGATCCACCACATGACGATGTTGAACATGGATACTATGATGAGGATGATGATAGTGACTTTGATCTTGATGATGCAATGAGACATTATGGTCTTATGGCAAATCTTCGGGGATATATGGAAGGAGGAAAGGAACGGGTTCTTGACAGTGGATGTACCGATCACATGACCAGAGATAAAGACATGTTTCGTGAGCTTGCTGAAAATGATAGTCCTCGAAAGTATGTCACTTTCGGTGACAACTCAAAGGGTAAGGTGGTTGGCCTTGGTAAGGTGGCCATCTCACATGATAGTTCCATTCAAAATGTTATGCTCGTTGAATCTCTTGGCTACAACTTACTTTCAGTATCTAGACTTGCTGATTTCGGTTTCAATGTCCTATTTACTGAAGTAGATTGCCAAGTGTTTCGAAGAGATAATCATAAAATGGTCTTTACCAGTGTATGTAGAGGTGATATTTACATTGTTGATTTCACTAAAAAGGCTCAACCTAGAACTTGCTTCATTGCTAAATCCTATAAAGGTTGGTTATGGCATAGACGGCTAGGTCACGTTGGCATGAGAAACCTTGACAAGCTTATTAAAGGGAATCACATCCTTGGTGTTAACGATGTCATATTTGATAAGGATAGACTTTGCAGTGCTTGTCAAGCAGGTAAACAGGTTGGAGGAAGGCATCCCATGAAGAACATCATGACCACAAGGAGGCCACTTGAGCTACTTCACATGGATCTCTTTGGTCCCAACGCTTACAAAAGTCTCGGTGGAAATTCTTTTGGTCTAGTTATAGTTGATGATTTTTCAAGATTTACGTGGGTGTTCTTTCTCGATGACAAATCGCAGGTCCAAAAGATCTTCAAGAACTTCGCCAGGAAGGCCCAAAATCAATTTGAAGTGAAGATCAACAAGGTTCGCAGCGACAACGGAACGGAGTTCAAGAACGCAAATGTGGACACCTTTCTTAACGAAGAAGGGATTTCACACGAGTTCTTGGCTACGAACACACCTCAACAAAATGGAGTTATTGAGAGGAAGAAGCGGACGCTCATCGAAATGGCAAGAACGATGCTTGATGAGTACAAGACGCCGAAGCACTTTTGGGCAGAAGCGGTTGAGACAGCTTGTCATGCAACAAATCGCTTGTATCTTCACAAGCTACTCGTCAATATGGCATGCGAGCTTCTCATCGGTAACAAACCCCAAGTTGGATACTTTCGAGTATTCGGCTCAAAGTGCTACATTCTTGATAAGCATCGTCGCTCTAAATTTGCTCCTAAGTCTCATGAAGGTTTCCTACTAGGTTATGGCTCAAACTCTCACACCTACCGTGTCTACAAAAATTTCACCCGAAAGGTTGAAGAGACGGTAGATGTGAAGTTTGATGAATCTAACGGCTCACAAGTAGAGCAATTGCCAATTGATGTAGGAGACAAAGATCTCTAGGAAGCAATCCAAGACTTGTCTATTGGCAAGGTCCATCCAACGGAGGTGAAGGAGAGTACCTCATCCGTCCAAGTGGAAGCTTCTAATTCACGACAAGGTGAACCAAGAGTTGATATGGAAGCATCCTCAAGTGGGACACACCAAGATGAAGAAAACGAGGAAGTACATCAAGAACGTCAACAACCTCCTTCTCCACCACGACAAGAGAACGACAACGCCCATAATGAAGAAGGCCAAGAAGAAGAAGAACAAGATGAAGAAGATGTTCAACCAAGACCCAAGCAAAAGCTTTCACGAGTTCGAGCAAGAATTGCTAAAGACCATCCCGTCGAGCAAATCTACAATGATATTCAAACCGGGAGAATCACTCGCTCTAAAACTCGTTTAGCTAACTTTTGTGAAAACTATTCTTTCATCTCTAGCATTGAACCCATGAAGGTCGAAGAAGCATTGGAAGATCCGGATTGGATAAATTCTATGCATGAAGAGCTACACAACTTTTGAGAGAAATCAAGTTTGGACATTGATTGAGAAGCCTGACAACAACCACAACATCATCGGAACCAAATGGGTGTTTCGCAACAAGCAAGATGAAGATGGACAAGTAGTTCACAACAAAGCACGTCTCGTCGCCCAAGTCTACACACAAGTCGAAGGTATGGACTATGGTGAGACTTATGCTCCCGTTTCTAGACTTGAGTCCATTCGCATCTTACTTGCCTATGCTAATCACCATGATATCACCTTATACCAAATGGACATTAAAAGTGCTTTTCTAAATGGTGAAATAGAGGAGGAATTTTATGTTAAACAACCTCCTGGCTTTATCATCCTAAGAAACCCAATCATGTCTATAAACTTCGCAAAGCTCTTTATGGTCTTAAACAAGCTCCTAGAGCTTGGTACAAATGCTTAACTAAGTTTCTTCTTGAAAAAGGATTTGAAATTGGGAAAATTGATTCTACACTTTTTACTAAAAGGGTTAATGGAGAATTATTTGTATGCCAAATTTATGTTGATGATATTATATTTGGATCAACTAACCCTCATTTTAGTGAGAAGTTTGGAAAGCTAATGTCGGAGAAGTTTGAGATGTCAATGATGAGTGGACTCAAATTCTTTCTTGGTTTGCAAATCAAGCAAACTAAGGAAGGTACTTTTGTCTCTCAAACAAAGTATGCTAAGGACTTATTCAAGAAGTTCAATATGCAAGAGTACAAAGGTATGTCTACACCCATGCCTACTAGTGGACATCTTGATTTGACCAAAGATGGTGAACCGGTTGATCAAAAGGTTTATCGCTCTATGATTGGTTCATTGTTATATCTATGTGCTTCACGTCCCGATATTATGCTAAGTGTGTGCATGTGTGCAAGATATCAAGCTGCTCCTAAAGAATGTCATCTTAAGGCCGTGAAAAGGATAGTGAGATATTTAATTCATACGCAAAATTTTGGCATTTGGTATCCTAAGAGGGCCTCTTTTGATCTAGTTGGCTACTCCGACTCGGACTATGCCGGAGACAAGGTTGATAGGAAGTCCACTTTGGGTACTTGTCAATTTCTTGGTAGATCCCTTGTGTCTTAGTCTTCCAAGAAACAAAACTCGGTATCCTTATCTACCACCGAAGCGGAGTACATTGCCGCTGGTTCATGTTGTGCTCAATTACTTTGGATGACCCAAACTCTTAAAGATTATGGGATATATGTGAAACATGTTCCATTGCTTTGTGACAATGAAAGTGCTATCAAAATTGGTCATAATCCCGTGCAACATTCTTGAACTAAGCATATTGAAGTTCGTCATCATTTCATTCGAGATCATGTTGCTAAGGGTGACATTGATCTTTAGCATGTTCGCACCAAAAAGCAATTAGCAGATATTTTCACTAAACCTCTTGATGAGAAAGTGTTTTGCAGGTTGAGAGGAGAATTGAACATGATTGATGCTTCAAACTTGGAGTAGAAACTCCATCGGATACATGCAAGACATGAGCTTATGACTAATCCTTGATATTTCTCTTATGATGATAATCTTATGTCTTGGACATATTTGCATCTTGCATGTTATCTAACCCATGTAGGTACTTGGTTGAATCAAATCCCATGAGATTGTAACCTACTCACATCTTGAGCAATCTCTACATCACCAAGTCTCTACACTATGGTGGTTGAAGACAAGGAAGCACGAAACCAGTCAACCATATCCTTTGACAAATTATGTGTTTAGCTTCATGATTGTCATTTTGAATACACAAGTGCCCTTCCTTGCAAAAACTAACCCATGTAGGTAGATGAACTCAAATTCCAAGTGGTGCTCCCAACTCTTGATGAGCTACATCAATCTTGAGCAACCCACACAAGTTCAACTACATGATCAACACCACCACCCAAGGTATGTTATTCCATCTTAGAGAAGCTTTACTCCGAGTCATGAGCTAAAGCAACTCGACAAGATGTGAATACATCAAGATGCTTAAACGAAAAATGGTAACCCCATTTTGAGCTTAAACGATGAGTATGACCTATGATCAAGTGATCTCACTTGACTCCTAAATCAATATACTCTAACATAGGTGAATTTGTCGCCGACCATCTCTAGATGAAGTTCTCTCGTGTTCTATTCTGTGCTTTTGCATTTGTCTCATGCATATTTGTTTCTCCTTTCAAAAAAAATTCCTCTAGATTTCTTTCTTTCCTTTTCTGTTTGCTCTGCATTTCCTGCATCCAATTCATTGCATATCATTTAGTTAATTCCTTGCAAATCATTGTGAGATCCTACTAGTCTAGTGAGATGAGGTGACAAGTGTTTTCTCTGCGATGAACTCTGTCTCACCGGTTTGTTATTTTCGGCCCAACCGAATCCTTTTAGTGCAACCGAAGCATACCACTCGGTGCCACCGATTTCACAACAGGAAAAACATTTTGCCACTTATTCATCTTTACTTATGATCCAGCTCCACTCAATGAATCTTGTCCTCTACAAGCATCACATTTTTATTAGTGCTTTGTGTTGTGACTCAAGGATCAAACCCATTCACGACAAATTCCAAAAGGCCCTTCTTGGAAATTGATGTCAAAGGGGGAGAGAGAGATCACATCAAAGCTTATCACTCAGAGAGAAGCTTATCACTTTCAAAAGGGAGAGAGTATCACTTCCATAGGGGGAGAAAGAGATCTCCAGGGGGAGAGAATACTCAAGTAGTAAGTATTTCTCAAGGATCCCAGATGCTTGGTGTTCAAGAGGAGAGATGCCACATGTCTTCTTGAGGGGAAAGACATGTTCATATGTGCTTATTTGCATTAGCTCTGTTCATTTGTATCTTTTAGCTCTGATTTTCTGTTCCCTATCTTCTCCCAGTATCCCATGCTAGATTTAGGGGGAGCAAGACATCTAAGGGAAAGAAATCATTTAAATTCATTGCATATCTTTACCTTTGGGGACATGTCTAATCCAATGTGGTACTTAGTACTCACTCTCTACATGTCATCCCAGTCTTGATATTCTTGTGGTTTCTTCTGTTTGCTCTGGCTAGTAGATGTACCTGTGTTATCTAACCTTGTTTACGCAGGTTCATTCCATCCTAAGCCAACTCGAGACCACAAGGTAAGTATATGCATCACAATCATGTTATGAGGAATTCTTGCTGATGTACATACTGTTTGCAAGAAGGACTCATGAGCATGAAGGTATTTTCTTTAATATTCTTTGCTCTGATGCATATGGCCAAGATACATGTAACACATTACTTACTCTGTCATGGTTATGCTCTCAAATGCTTCTATATTCCATATTCACATGATTGCATACATGTAGGGGGAGCCTATGCTTGTTACATGTCTTTCCAAAGCTTTACTTGCAATTTTCTATATCTTTATCTAAAGCTTTGATGTATGTTGTCATCAATTACCAAAAAGGGGGAGATTGAAAGCACAAGTGCTCCCTAGGTGGTTTTGGTAATTAATGTCAACATATCTCTTGTTGGACTAACACTTTTATCTAGTATGTTTCAGATAAGTTCAACAATGGAGTGGCATGGACTAAAGGATGTGGAACCCTTTCAAGATGCTAAGGACAAAGGATTGGCTCAAGATTCAAGCTCAATACTCTTCATTTTATATTTTAGTGATCCAAGATCACATTGAGTCTATAGGAAAAGCCAATACTATCAAGAAGGGATGAGGTGTTGCTTAATGAGTTTCTTGCTCCACAGTGCTTAGCGATATGCTCCAAAACCCTCAACTACTTTCCCACTTCCACATATGTCCTAAACCAAAAGTCTAACTCGGCCCCACCGATTCTTCCTATCTGGGGCCACCGAGTTTAGATGTCATAGCCACTGCCACAAACCCTAGGCAAATCGGTCTCACCGATAGGGATCTCGGTCTCACCGAGATGGGATTGTAATCTCTCTGTGTATGTCCATTACCAAAATCAGTCTCACCAAGTTTGATCAATCGGTACTACCGAGATTACAATGCAAACTCTCTGGTTAGCTTATTACCAAAATCGGTCCCACCAAGTTTGAGTAATCGGTCCCACCGAGTTTGCCTGACCAACTCTCTGGTTAGCTTATTACCAAAATCGGTCTCACCGAGTTTGTGTAATCGGTCTCACCGAGATTACGTTATGCCCTAACCCTAACCATATCGGTCCCACTGAGTTGCATATCGGTCCCAGAACCCTAACGGTCACATTATTTACTAAATCGGTCCGACTAAGTTTGTTGATTCGGTCCCACCGAGATTGGTAAATTGTGTGTAACGGTTAGATTTTGTGTGGAGGCTATATATACCCTCTCCACCTCCTCTTCATTCGTGGAGAGAGCCATCAGAACAAACCTACACATCCAACTTACCATTTCCGAGAGAGAACTACCTACTCATGTGTTGAGGCCAAGATATTCCATTCCTACCATATGAATCTTGATCTCTAGCCTTCCCCAAGTTCCTTTCCACTCAAATCTTCTTTCCACCAGATCCAAATCCTATGAGAGAGAGTTGAGTGTTGAGGAGACTGTCATTTGAAGCACAAGAGAAAGGAGTTCATCATCAACGCACCATTTGTTACTTCTTGGAGAGTGGTGTCTCCTAGATTGGCTAGGTGTCACTTGGGAGCCTCCGACAAGATTGTGGAGTTGAACCAAGGAGTTTGTAAGGGCAAGGAGATCGCCTACTTCGAGAAGATCTACCGCTAGTGAGGCAAGTCCTTCGTGGGCGACGACCATGGTGGGATAGACAAGGTTGCTTCTTCGTGGACCCTTCTTGGGTGGAGCCCTCCATGGACTCGCGCAACCATTACCCTTCGTGGGTTGAAGTCTCCATCAACGTGGATGTACGATGGCACCACCTATCAGAACCACGACAAAAACATACATGTCTCCAATTACGTTTGAATCCTCCAAAACCCTTCCCTTTACATTCTTGCAAGTTGCATGCTTTACTTTCCGCTGCTCATATACTCTACGCATGCTTGCTTGTTATGTATTGTGAATATTAACCTTGTGCCTAAACTCCACTTAAACCTAAAGAAGTTAAAAACTGCAGCTTTGGTACTTAGTGTCTAATCACCCCCCTCTAGACACCTCTTCTCAAGGTCCTACACTTTCCAAAGAAGTTCACTGATGATTACCTCTCAAGCCACCTCTATGGTCAGGAGGCGAGGAGGTTTTCATACAACACCCACAGTTCAATATTGAAGGGTTCTTGAAGAAGACGAAGGATGGACGGTCAATCATCCACGGGCACTGGCCTAAAGTTGCAAAGACCTTCAACATGAATGAATGCTCAATATTCGCCTTTCGCTTCAGCAGTTTTCTAGATGAGATGCATCTGTCTATGTACCGTCTATGATGCTAATTTCGAAAGATTCTACATGTTGCATGTGAAACTTGGTGCTATTGAGTTGTCTAATGGGGCAGCTGAGTGCGGAAGCTATATCATGTTGTACTATGATGTATTTCAATTATGAAATCCTGCTTCCTTCATATGGAAATGAAATATATTATGTGCTTAATATGAATGTCGATTAGATTAATAAATGGATTATTAATAATATGGCAATTAGCCTGCTAATTGGGTTTTGCTATTGCAAACGATTATTGAGAAAATACCATGGGCGATGACCTCAGGCAACGCATACAGTTTCTAGGAATAAACTATGTTGGATCAATGAACAATCACACATGACATTCTCTTGAAAACTGTTTGTGCTAGGCCACCTTGTGCAAATGTTTACCACATAAAAACTGTGTATGATGGACAACCTTTGCCACACAGTTTCTTCTATGCACCGTGTGTGATGCATTCAATAATGCAAATGATAAAAATGTTAATATCGTGTGCAATGGCAACACTATCACACACGATTTAATGGGGAAAATTGTGTGTGATGTACCTGCGAACGGAAACATTTTCCTTGGAGCGACTATGTGAGATGTATATACAAACGGAAACGTTTAGCGGGGACTGACTGTGTGGGATGTACTTACGACCGGAAACGATTTCGTCTGTATAATCGTATTAGCACTATTGTATGTATAACCATATTTGATCGCTCGCCGGTCGCACATGACCTCATTTTGTCGAGCGTGTGTGCCAGGAGGGCACGTCCCGCGGTTTCTGGGTCGTGTGGGAAGGACCCCCTATCGCAATCACTCAATAGGTGACGGTTCAGCACGCCATCGCGGAAAGGGGTTAAAAACCGTTTGTATAGCACCTCGTTGTACCAGTGAGTCCTCTTCCGATGACACTCGCTTGTTGACCACGCCGCGCCAAGCGCGGCAAGGCGGTGGATGACGGCGAGGCCCCGGACGGGAACGACCCGGAGAAGGGAAGACGCGGTAGTGGAGTCGTAGATGGAGAGGAGTACAAGGGTTATAACTGGTTCTGTTGCGGCATGGGGCTACAGTCGGTGGAGAATAACAGGAGGTGTGGAGGGGTGGAGGGATAGCCTGGCCGGAGGTGGGGTAGCGCTTTGCAGCGATGCGTGCTAAGTAGAGCCGCTAGCCGCCAGAGGCCGGAGCAGGCGGTCCCGGCGACGCTGGAGGAAGAAGACGAGAGATTGAAGGTGCATGCCGACCGTTGGACATAAATCCAATGGCCGCGGATGTCAGAGTCATTTGTTGACTAAGTTGACCACGCCTTGCATAGGCTTCGACCTACTGGCCCACATGTCAGCCTGCAAAAAATGTGGCATATATTTAACCCATGTTTCCTAGAATTTATAGTCCATTTGCTGTGCTGGGTGAACAAATAATTTCACGTCAATGCAGCCCATTTAATTTTTTCTAAGAAATCACAACCCATTTGCACTTTCTTGAAATACATAAATTAGCTGGGCTTGTTCTATATTTGATGTTAGGTTAAAAGGAGCAATTAATATCAACAAATAAACTGGAGCTACCCATTTTATTATATATGAAATTAACAAATTAGCGACTTATTGCTAAAAAAATGAGCGCATTATTATTACATTGGTCCTTAAAATCTTCGCAAGCTTTTGTACGCAATCACCATGATTTTCCTTGCCCAAGAGTCAAAGATAACCAGGATTTTCCTTGCCAATTTCTGTTAAACATTTATTTTTGTAAGTTAATAAGACGTGGGATATTTTTATAATGTATACATAAGTTTCTATTAAATATACGATAATAGTAATAATATAAATATATATAATCTGGTTAGAAGGGAAAACATAAATTGGACACTGCATTATTATTCTTATATATAGATAAATAGCATAGAGTCTGCATTTTATTAAAAGAATATACATTGGACTGCCGATGTTTAAGAAAAAGTAAAACCTACGCTGGGAGGCCCATAGGCCGATACATACACGATGGACCTCAAAAAATAAGTTGAAACCACTGTCTCGGTATGTCGTGGGCTACGCATGTTAAAAAACAAAACCTAGGCCTAGCTGACACTTGTTCGCCCTCTGAAAAAATTATACCAGCTACATCCCTGATACCCCTAAAAAAGCTCCCTGATGACAGTCATCATTGGAAAATTGTTTTGTTTATTGACTAGTTTGACAAACTAGTGGGCCCTAACATCAGTATAGAAGGAAGCTTTTTTTCCAATGAGGCACTTGCTTGCGTACGGCTTGGACCTGGTGGGTCCCCAGCCTCTCGGTGTACAGTCCTCTTCGGATTCCTCTCATTTGTTGAGCATGTTGACAACGACATACGGTGGCGCCACGACGAGCACACACGGACGGGAAAGAACCGAAGCCGGGGAAGACGCCTTCATTCTTTCGAACATACTGCACTAGTCCGGTGGCTGCAAACCTCTCACCCTAAAGCTGTACTGTCCGGGTCCGATTACAACTGATGCAGCTGAAAAATATCTAACAGTTGCCAAAATTTCGTCCTTAGTTTAGCCAGTTTTTCGCACACTCAACATTGTCTTGCCATTTTGAAAATAGCATATCTTTTTGACTTTGCATCATATGAAGATGTGCTATACATGAATGTTGATCAGCATGATGTTAACTTGTTGTTAGTTCCATTTTTACCATGAATAAAATTTCCAACATTCTATTATCCATGTTTGAAACATGTGTGTTGATTTAAATGATCTGCCTCTGAAACATGCAATTTCTTATCTGAAAATCACGGCAAGCAGCCATCGCCGGTGTTGGATTTGATGTCGCACTTCTTCAATCCCCCGGCAGTGCGAGGGGGAAATAAACTTCCATCCCGTGCTGGTAGTTGGGGAATGGAGCGAACTGGATTAAAGAGGGGGCCGGCGGTGCGCTGAAGTAGCACATCAGACGCGATTTTTCCCAGTGGGTGGCTCTTGATGGCATTTTTTTACTTGCCTCTGCACCATACAACTTGTACTTTTAGACTCCCAGACCGTGGTGGACCAGCAGCCCATTTGCTGGGCGGGCCAACCTATAGAAAGCAGCATTGATTTTTCATCAAGGCCCAAAAACAACGCAATACTATGTATGTTTTGAGGCCGAAAACATTACGACATGGGTTGAGCGGGGGAGGGGGGAAGATAGAGCAAAAAGATAAATTAGAGTTGATGCTCCATTGCTAACCTAACAAGCAGGTGCAATTCTTCTCGGGAAGAAGGTCTGCCGTTGACACTCATACGTCATAATCCCACAGTAGACATTCTAACAAGTTCACACACAAGTACAACAGAAAAGGTAAACATTCACATCAAACTCAGGTTCACAGGACACGTTCATATTCATAGCCAACATTCACAACCAACAACTCAAAAGATTCATATATACACAAGTTCAGCATGTCTATGCATCCAAATGATCGATAGATCACAAGACAATATTCATAGATAGCATTCACAAAAATATTCAGATATACACATGTTCAACATGTTTATGCATCCAAATGATTGAGAGGTCACAGCCAATATCATCCATGGACAAACTTTAATTACCTACCGTACAAACTGCTAAATGTTGTTCACTCGGTGGTACTTCTTGCTAAAATTAATGCTTGTATGAGCAAACTTTCGAGTACATAAGAGGCAGCACATACAATTTGAACTTTGCTTGTAGGTTTATCCTCGAGATAGTGGCCTCGATGCCGAGGGAGGTTTGAGAAACTTGGCCACTACTTTCATCCAACTAGTTTACTGACTTATCTTGGTCATGTAGCTCGCCAAAATTCTACACTGCAGACAAGAAAGGAGGTGGTCAATAAAATGAACCACCCAATTTTTTTGTGCAGTTCCACTGAAATGGAGCATCCCTGGCGTGTAGACTGATTAAGTGCCAGATGAATATATGTGTCAACCAACTTGTATGGAATCTTTAGACTCCATGCCATACAGTTCGCTACCATATGTGCCGATAACCAAAAGGCACAAGTTGGGACCAAAGACTAGACTACGTTTTTCTGGGCTATGCGCCAAGCAGTATTGTTGGCGTTCACTCTGGCACTTCTTCTTGTCAACATTGGTGCTTGTCTGAGTGAACTTTGGATTACATAGCAGCAGCATAAGTATCTGTCCATCTGATCTTTTTATGCAGTTCTACTGAAATCGCCTAATGTAATGATTTGCCTGCGAGTTCTGGCTCTAGGTTACTCCTTTATGAAATCGGCCAACAGTAGCACAATACCAAATTACCAATATATATGACAAGCACAATAATCAGGATAAAGACCGGTACCAACCTGTGTGAGGAAGCATATCATTTACTATTTCCTTTGATTGGAAGACGACATAAGCGACTGGCAGGAAAGGAAGGATGCAGTCGAGGCAATGAAGCACCCAAAGTTTTTGTGCAGTTCCACCAAAATAGAGCATCCCTGTTGGCACATATATTGAGAGAGTGAGATATTGTAATAGTGGGACTAGTTGATGAAACATACACTAACAATAGAAGCATCGTCATTATCTTAATGGATAAAGTTAGCAACATAGTAGTCTTGCTTAAAGAGAGGTATTAGTTTATTTAATCAGTGCCAATTAGCTCAACACTCAAAGCATTGCAATGTATCATAGGTTGCAAAAATTTAGCGTGCAAAGATAAAGGAGTTTCTCATGATAGTAGCAACACACTAGCACGATACAAATAGAAATGACAACAAACTAATATGGATGAAGGCCTTATGTCGGTACCAACCTGAGCAAGAAACTTATACAAGTAGTCTCAGAAGAGATGATAAAGCACTCACTAGAATCATTCAATAGTATATATTTTTGTGCACTTCAAATGTATGGTTGACATCACTCTTGTTTACCAGTGGTGAGATTATGTCGAAAGATTATCAAGAACTTCTAGCAGAGTTAAAGCACTGGCTGGGATACAATTATTTGTATTCACTTGTGTAGTTCCACTAAAATGTACACACAACATGATCCCTATTTGCACAAGTAGGAACAAGGTGAAACCTTCATTAGCTTAGTGAGAAAGGATAGAAAGACATTAGCATACTACTTTAACAGTAGCATCAAATTCATGATGGACAATACAGTAATAAAACATTGCCTCATTGAATCAGTGGCAATAAATTGACATGCAAAACAATATCATTATTATGTCATGAAACACATACACACGTACATGATTCACATGGTTCACATCACATGGTTCACATCCACAAACACACATACACACGTACATGATTCAGCATAGGGTGCTACTAAAGATTTGTTTAACTCCTACAGGAAAAATAGGTAGCAATTAATTACTGCTACTTAAGTACTCCTAATTGATTAAGTGACATTGCAGGAGAGATAGCAGAAATGGAAGGGCTCCTGGAGGATCGTTTCACATGTAAGGGAGACGTTGCCGAAGCCCTTGAATGGCCTCGACTGAGGCCTCGGCTTCAGCAAAATCACCTTGGCACTGTTGATCCTGTAGAGCTGGGTCACACATGCATCCAGAATCCAGTTAATTAGTATGATGTGTCATCAAGCCAAGTATTACTTTGCTATGTACTACAAATGCATTTGTTCAAGTAAATTAAGACTAGTAGCAACACAGCAATACAATACCACTAGCAAGGTGTCAGGATAACATTCCTCTTCTTGCTCTGTTTCTCTTTCTCCTCACCAATTGGTGCAACCAAGTACATGATTGGCCTTCTATTTAAGATTTGGTTTTGTCAGTGAGGGAGTACAAGTGTACTAGTAAACAATAGAATTTTTTTCTCATGGCAGTCGCAAAATAGAGGTGAACACATGCATTAATATCATTCTTAGCTAAAGGAAGGTTATGGTGCCAATATGGAGGATGAAGATTGGAACAAAGATCTCCCTTTGTGCAGTTCCACCAAAATGAACCAATGGTTCCGTTGTGATATTCCAGTTAAACAACACAAAAGTCACTTCTTTTAAGAAGTGTTTTGTGTAGTGCACCAAAAGGTCGCAATGGAAACAAGGTGAAATAGATATCCTTGTTTGCACAAAAAGCTACAGAGGAAGTAGTGAGAGTCTCAAACAATTACTGGCAAAAACAATTGGTTAAACTTGTCATGGCTTATTGAAAGGATCGATGTGGTTGACTAGAGGGGGGGGTGAATAGGCAACTATCAAATTTTAAATTTTCTTAATAAATTAGGGTTAGCAACAAAGATTGTCTAGATGTGCAACTAGGTGAGCAACCTATATGATGCTAACAACAACAACAAGTGCAAGCAAAGGATACAACACAACAAAAGCTTGCACAAAGTAAAGGTAAGAGATAACCACAAGTGGAGCTGGTGGAGAGAGGATGTGTTACCGAAGTTCCTTCCCTTTGAAGGGAAGTACGCCTCTGTTGGAGCAGTGTGGAGGCATAATGCTCCCCAAGAAGCCAGTAGGGACACTGTATTCTCCTCACGCCCTCACACAATGCGAGATGCCATGATTCCACTAGTGGTGCCCTTCAAGGCGGCAATTGGACCTTTACAAACAAGGTTGGGGCTCTCTGCACAACCGAATTGGAGGCTCCCAACGAACCATGAAGCTTCACCATAATGGAATGTGGCTCCGGGGTGATCTGAACCTTCTAGGGTGCTCAAACACCCAAGAGTAACAAGATTCGCAAGGGATTAGTGGGGGGAATCAAATTTCTCTTGGTGGAAGTGTAGATCGGGGCCTTCTCAACCAATCCCTAGAAAATCAACAAGTTTGATTGGCTAGCGAGAGAGATCGGCGAAAATGAGCTTTGGAGCAACAATGGAGCTTGGAGGAAAAGAGGTAAGTCTTCTTGGGGAAGAAGACCTCCTTATATAGTGGGGGCAACAATCCAACCATTATCCCCTTATTCAGCCTGCAGCGCGTGGTACTACCGCTGGCCACAGCGGTACTGCCGCTCGGCCCAGCGGTACTACCGCTGGGACCATGCATAATGCCTAAGGAAGAAGGGACAGAGGAGAGGGCCACTGAGCGGCACTAGTAGCGGTAGTAGGTGCGGTACTACCGCTCCTACTGCCGCTGCTACTATCGCTGAGCCTGACACGAGACACGCATGTCTCGAGTCGAGGTTGTACTAGCACGAAACCAGAGTAGTACTGTTACCAAAGGCCCTAGGCTATACTACTGCTTGTGTCTTTTAGCGGTACTGCTGCTCTAGGCCACGGTACTACCGCTGGCGCCTCCCTTAGGCCACTTCCACGATAAAAAGTATACTCCAAGGATGAGGGAAGGAGCTGGGGGTGCGAAAGAGATGTGTACGTGTTGATTCTACCCTAGACTTTTCGATACAGACCCCTCTTGATAGTACGGTATCTCCTACGACTCAAGTCCACCAAAACCGAACGAAAGAGAACTACACCATTTTCACTTTGAGCTCTGAGGGGAATAAATCGTCTCGCGCCAATGAATGAATATCTGAAATGCTCAACGCACATGATTAGTCTACAAATGAATTGTCATCAAACACCAAAACCACTTAGAGAGAGATATGCCCTAACAACCCCCCCTTTTTGGTGGCTTGGTGACAACACGAGATTTGCATAGAGATATAACAAGAGAATAAGCAAACCCCAGAGTCTAAAAAATATAGACGGGCTCCCCCTAGATGTGTGCACTAAATTAAGAATGCCTTTGGAAAGCATAGTACACACATTAGGATCAACAGCCCCTATATTTTATAGACTGGCAACACTAGCATCTACAAAAAGAGAAATATAAGCAAGGATGCAAGGAG
This sequence comes from Triticum aestivum, assembly GCF_018294505.1. Lineage (NCBI taxonomy): Eukaryota > Viridiplantae > Streptophyta > Magnoliopsida > Poales > Poaceae > Triticum > Triticum aestivum. The sequence continues at coordinate 406,562,302 of NC_057795.1, forward strand.
TAGTAGGTGAGCATAAGATAATCCTAAGTAAGCATGCAACTCACATACTACCAAAGTAATAGACATGCATTAGATAATAATAGGATAGGATAGCATATGTCTCACACCATATGATAGTGTAACCAGGTCTCACAAGCACAAACCAAACCAAAGCAAACAACTGATAAAAGAGTTTGCGAGAGAGAAAGACAAGGCAAATAAGACGCACTCGCAACTCGAAAAATCCCTAAACTCTCCCCCTTTGGCATCGAGACACCAAAAGGGCAAAGAGTGCTGCTACGATCACGAGCGATAGCAAAGCCAAAGATCTCCATCATCACATCCCCATGTGGTCGTTCGCGCCTCTGTCATCGGCAGTAGGCTGCTCAGTCTCTGAATCCGTCCAAGGACAGTGCTGCAAAATCCACTCCTCCTCATCTGTGATCTTGTCCTCAGACCCACAATTAACTTCAGCTCCAAGCTGACGCATAAGAACCTTGTGATGGCTTCGTGACTTCTTCTCAGACACATGTGCCATATACTGCCCGTGAGACTCCATGCAGAAAAGCTTCTTCATCTTGCGCTTGAGCTTCTTAGCCCACGAAGGCTCCACTCTAGAGGGCTCATAATCCTCATCATCATCAGCCTCAGCCTCATCATCTCCAGAAGGAATCTTAGTCTCCGGAATAGGGGTGCCCCAGTGCTCCTTCTGTCTCAAACGCTTAATCTCATGAGAGACCAAGTCACCGGTCTCCAGCAAGACACCAGGAAAAGTGTGTACCGATGCCTTCTCAATGAGCAACATCAGGTAGGGGCATAGATGGGGCACTTGCGCTCAGTGATTGTAGAGAGGAGCTCTGACCACATGACATAAGAAATATCCAAGTAATCTCCTGTGTTGTTCTCCTTCTCATGCTGGCAAAACAGTAACATATCCACAAGGAACGAATGAACCATATCCAAGTTCCCAATGCGAGGGAAAAGAGTGTTCCTAAAGATGCGATGAAGGATATCCGGAAAAGGAAACAACTCATAATTCTTCTTCTGCGCCTCAAGGTGAACCTTCACCGTGTTGTATGGACGAAGAGCCAACTTGTGTAGAAAAATAGCAAACGGTGGGAAAACAATTACTGTTGGGCAATTGATAGAACTTCAAATACTCATGACGACATCCAGGCAATGATCATTATATAGGCATCACGTCCAAGATTAGTAGACCGACTCTTGCCTGCATCTACTACTATTACTCGACACATCGACCGCTATCCAACACGCATCTAGTGTATTAAGTTCATGAAAAAATGGAGTAATGCAATAAGAACGATGACATGATGTAGACAAGATCTATTTATGTAGAGATAGACCCCGTCTTGTTATCCTTAATAGCAACGATACATATGTGTCGTTTCCCCTTCTGTCACTGGGATCAAGCACCGTAAGATCGAACCCATCACAAAGAACCTCTTCCAACTACAAGATAAATATACCAAGTTGGCCAAACAAAACCCAAATATCGGAGAAGAAATATGAGGCTATAATCAATCATGCATATAAGAGATCAAAGAAGACTCAAATAACTTTCATGGATAAAAACATAGATCTGATCATAAACTCAAAGTTCATCGGATTCCAACAAACACACCGCAAAATACTTACATCATATGGATCTCCAAGAGACCATTGTATTGAGAATCAAGAGAGAGAGAGAGAGAGAGAGAGAGAGGAAGCCATCTAGCTACTAACTACGGACCCATAGGTCTACAAATAACTACGCACGCATTATCGGAGAGGCACCAATGGACATGATGAACCCCTCCGTGATGGTGTCTAGATTGGATCTGGTGTTTCTGGAACTTGCGGTGTCTGGAATTAATTTTCGTCGACTCCCCTAGGGTTTCTGGAATATTGGGGTATTTATAGAGCAAAGAGGAAGTGTAGGAGGCCACCGAGGTAGGCATAACCCACCTGGGCGCGCTTGGGCCCCCAGGCGCGCCCTGGTGGGTTGCACACCCCTCGGGGCACCCCTTTGGTACTTCTTCGGCCCAACTTGTGTCTTCTAGTCCAGAAAAAATCCATGAAAAGTTTCGCTGCGTTTGGACTCCGTTTGGTATTGATTTTCTGCGATGTAAAAAATGAGCAGAAAACAACAATTGGCACTGGGCACTATGTCAATAGGTTAGTACCAAAAAATGATATAAAATGATTATAAAATGACTATAAAACATCCAAGAATGATAATATAACAGCATGGAACAATCAAATATTATAGATACGTTGGAGACGTATCAACCAGTGAAACTGGTTCCAGAAGGGGCGGTTGACAAGAGCTAGATCTTGATCTTGAGCATACGGGTTGCGGCGACGAGCCTCACAGAACTCCTTAGAAGTCATCTCTGTCACAGACTTGGCCTTCGGCTTGGGCTTGTTTGCAACTTGCTTGGAAGGTGGCTTGGGCTGAGTTGGAGGAACACTTGAAGATGCAGCAGCTGCCTCAGAAGTGTGATAACCCTTTAACCCTCCAGGATGCCCGGGGTTGATATGACGGACAGGGTGCTCCGAAGTGCCATCACCTGGAACCACACACACCGGCAAAGAAAGCCAACAAAAAAACAAGCATAAGCCAGCAGAAAAAGTAACAAGAATAAACGGTTGGTATGAGAAAATGGAGGCCAACATCCCGAGCGGTATTCCCGCTCCTAGGCAGCGGTAGTGTCGCTCCAGGGGAGCGGTAGTACCGCCCGAGGCGGAGGACGGTTGTCAGGCCACTGCCGCTGCTAGATCCGGTACTACTAGGGGTGCCAAATTAAAAAATACTCCTACCATGCAATCATCAATCCAACTAGTCTAGCAGCCTTCAACGTCCTACTCAAGCCGCAGAAATCGCCTCTCACCTCCCCCATTCATACACGATGGGCGCCAAAACAAACTCTCCTCGACCGAAATCTCCATCGGCAAATATTCGGTGTATGTGAGATTACCGTCCTATCCCCAACCGGCCAATATTGCTATGATGCAGGAAATTTTAAACGGGGGCTAAGTTTGTAAATTTCCTCGCATTTGAGACAAGCGCGCCCTAAAGACACGGTTCCCCCTACCTCTCTCCCTCCATTTCCCCATTCGTACTCCATGGGTGCCAAAACACCCTCTCCACCGCAGTCTCCTCCGTTCGCCACCCCATCCACCGAGGACACACGGGAATTATTGTCAAGCTAGTTTTCATCATGCTCATATGATTCACGTTCGTTACTTTGATAACTTGATATGTGGGTGCACCGGTGATTGGGTGTTGTCCTTACTTGGACAAGCCTCCCACTTATGAGTAACCCCTCTCGCAAGCATCCACAACTACGAAAGAAGAATTAATATAAATCTAACCATAGCATGAGACATGTGGATCCAAATCAGCCCCTTACAAAGCAACACATAAACTAGGGGTTAACCTTCTGTCACTCTAGCGACCCATCATCTACTTATTACTTCCCAATGCCTTCCCCTAGGCCCAAATCATGGTGAAGTGTCATGTAATTGACGTTCACATAACACCACTAGAGGAAAGACAACATACATGTCATCAGAATATCAAATGAATACCAAATTCACATGATTACTTATAGCAAGACTTCTCCCATGTCCTCAAGAACAAACATAACTACTCACAAAGCATGCTCATATTCAAGATCAGAGGTGTATTGAATATCATTAAGGATCTGAACATATGATCTTCCACCAAATAAACCAACTAGCATCAGCTACAAAGAGTAATCAACACTGCTAGCAACCCATAGGTACCAATCTGAGGTTTTGAGACAAAGATTGGATATAAGAGATGAACTAGGGTTTGAGAGATGGTGTTGGTGAAGATGTTGATGAAGATTGACCCTCCCTCGATGAGAGGATTGTTGGTGATGACGATGGCTTCGATTTCCCCCTCCCGGAGGGAAGTTTCCCTAGTAGAATCGCTCTGCCGGAGCCCTAGATTGCTTCTGCCCAGGTTCCGCCTCGAGATGGCGCGCCCTGGGGGGTAGGGCGCCCCCAGGCTTGTAGCCACCTGGTGGGTCCTCTTCTGTTGTTTCTTCGCCCAATATTTTTTTATACATTCCAAAACAATTCTCCGCAAAGTTTCTGGACATTTGGAGTTGTGGAGAATACGTATCTCAGATTTGCTCCTTTCGATCCAGAATTCCAGTTATCGGCATTCTCCCTCTTCATGTAAACCTTGTAAAGTAATAGAGAAAAGGCATAAGAATTGTATCTTAAAGTGTAATAACAGCCCATAATGCAATAAATATCAACATAAAAACATGATGCAAAATGGATGTACCATTCTCCAAGCCCCACCCACTGCCTAGCGATGACGCTACAAGCACACAACCGCCACCGCAGGCCCATAGACCGCCACGGAGCTCCGGAGCTCGCCGCCGCTGACCTCTTCCATGCAATCCTCAATCACCACCATCCACGCCCCCTGTTGCAGTTGTGATGATGGAGTTGCAAACACCGGCGGCAAAAAAGACGACGTTGTAAGCAATGGTGACGATGTTTCTACAACATCATCTCCATCGTAAATTGTTTTTGCAACATTATCTACATTGCAAAAGTTTCTTCCGCAACAACACCTATGTTGCAAAAGAAATGATGATGTTTTTTTTTTCTGCAACATACTTTCTGCGACATGAGCTCTGTTGCAAAGTGTTCTGTAATATTTTTTGCAGGGTGAAAAATCTTGTATTACTCAACCACAATGTCGTCTGAGCTAGTGTTTGCTCTAATATATTTGAAGTGGTTATACCCTTAACTCTAGTAAACTTAGCTAAGCACATCACTAACTTTATTTTGAGAGCGTCTAATATGAGTAATACAAGTTTTAAGAAGAGACGTGAGATGCTTGATCTCCTTGACAAGAGAGGCGTAGACCAATCTATCCACTTCCCGTGCTTGGATCATCTTCACAATTGTTAAGGAATCAAATTCAATTGCAATTGGGGAGTCACATCTCTGAAGAGCAAAATATAACCCCTCCATGCAAGCATAACATGCAGCTTCAAGAGCCTTCCAACACAAGAATAATTGTTTGTAAGCTGAAGACGCAATTCCTCTGGAGTTGTTCCTCAAAACCATACCTACTACCGTAGTTCCTTCTGAGACAAAAGATCCACTTACATTCAGCTTCATGCAACCTTCCACTGGTGGGTACCATTTGGGACTATCATCATGTTTAATCACAAGAGATTCTCTGTGTGCAGACGCATGTGAGGATTCAGAGTGGTGACCGAAAGAGATTACCATTTCCCCTTTAATAGGACCGGATGTAGAGTTTAACTTCATCGCAATCAGTGACTCGAGGTAGCTAAATAAGAACCTTTGTGATACTTCTAGTGGTGGCACATGTTTATCATGCGCCACTTCATTCCGATTATGCCAGCAGCACTAAATAGTCATCAGCTTGTTGATATTAGCCAAAGGTTCAAGGGCCAGAAGAAGCCATTCTCTACCTATATGTCGAACATCAACAAGCACAAATACACGACCGTAGGACCTCTACATAATGCATAAATAGTGATGTCTGATTTCAAATCACAAATTAGACATGTGCTTGAAACCTCCGGCCCTCTCAAATGTTTGTTTTGCGATGTAGTTAACGGATTTGTAGCAACTCTTCAAGCAAAAATTTGAATCGTTGGTGGGGCATTAGCTGACCAAATTAGTATGATCATCGTCCATCAGGATTATGTAACACTACCTATGTTTCAATGGGAGGGGGGCGCTCAGCCGCTAGATGACATCAGAGCTGAAGGGTGGCGGGCAATTTTTTAGATATATTGTATTTTATGTTGATGCAAATGAGAACCAAAAACGCTCCTTGCCATAGCCCGTTCAAACAGCCATAATTGGTTTCCCCTTATGTTCTACTACCACGAATTGCAGATTTTTATAAATCAAATTATGACATCAATCACTGGGAACCGAAAGCTGAAGCTGAAGACGCGGCAGGCGATAGGATGCATTAACTGGTAAATATTCTGGATCAATACTAAGATTTCCTTTAAATAAGCCCAAATCTGATGAAATAAATCCGATGCATTTATGGGCATTGCGGCGCCAGATCATACATAAATCGTTGCGGCGCGTGCGCTTCCCGGAGACCAATCGATCGATCGAGCCAACCAACCAGCCAACCGGCCCGCCTCTTGCGTTGCATGGGTCGCTCGCCTCGACGACACCGGGCGATGGCGGCGCCGCCTCGCGATCCGGGGAAAAACCCTAGGGGGGTCCTCCCCGGCGACCGCATCTTCGCCTCGCTGGCCCCCTACATCACCTTCGCCGACCACCTCCGCCTCCGCATCGTCTGCCGCGCGTGGCGCTTCTTCTCCCGCCGCCTCGGCCGCCGCCCGCCGCCCTTCCCGTGGCTCATGCTCCCGGAGCCGGCCTCCGCCTCGCAGTCCGCGCCCGCGCCCGCGCCGGCCAACGTGCGCCGCCAGTTCTACGACATCCCCGGGGGGCGGCCCTACGCGTACGATGTCCCGGGGGAGGGCTACCACCGCTGCGTCGCGTCCTCCGCCTGCGGGTGGCTCGTCTTCGTCTCCGTGGACGCGCCGCGCCGCCTCGTCCTCGCGAACCCCGTCGCCGGCGCGCGGCTGGTCCTGTCGTGGCCGTTCAAGGAGAAGAACGCCGAAGGGCGATTCCACGCCGCGCTGACGTCATCGCCGGCTGACCGCCGGGCGTGCTTCCTCGTCCTCGCCACGGACAGGCTCGTCGCCTACTGCCGCCCCGGCCAGCAGGACCAGGGGTGGCTCACCCTGCGCGCCCCGGGGTTCCGCTACGACCCGGCCGCCAGCGACATGGTCACCGTCGGCGCCATGGTGTACCTGGTCGACGGCAGGAGGTGCTGAAATCTGAGATGGGCTCTAGGCCCATATTGCAATTTCTGAAAAATCTCTAAGGGCCCATGTGGGTTATATGGCACTAGGTGTGTGGGAAGTTTAGTCCCACCTTGGAAGTGGAAGGAGAGTTGGAGTGGTTTATAAGGGACTCTCTCCCTCATGCTATTGGAGCTTGAGAAGAGATGAGGCCCTCGCGCACTCCTCCTCCTCCGCTCGCCTCGCCACGCCACGCCTCGTCACGAAACAGAACGCATCTCCGCCTCCACGCCCACGTCGTTCCGCTGCTGCTGCTGCCGCCGGCGACTCCGTCCCGTTCACCGCGTACACGGTTGACGGGAGAGCAGGCCTCCGAAACCACGCCTCTCCGGATCCTGTACGGGGAGAGGGGCGATTAGGTTTTTGGGTAGCGACTACGCGACTGCTCGCTTCTGTTCATCTACGTCCGCATCACCTTCATCATCACCATGTCGACCGACACCGACCGTGCCGCCGCTGAGAAAGCCGAGGCCGACAAGAAGGCCGCCGAGGATGCCGCGGCTGCTGTCACCGCCACCGCCACCGCGTGGCCGATTGGAGGGTATACATCGCTTATCCCTCTCGTGTTTCTTTCTGTTGTAGCAGTACTAGCGGTATGCGTAGATGTCTCTACTATATGCGTAGTACATGCTCTGTTAGATCATAATCAGTATGTTATCAATGCTGTCCATGTCATGCTCATGATTTATTCATGGATTAATTTAATCGAAAAACTGCCTATTTTCTCATCAATCCAAAAACCTAATGTCTGTAGGAGTTTTTCGAATTCTGGTTTTGCTGCTGCACTGAAACCGTCCCCGTTTACGGGGACGTACTTTAAGCGTTGGCAGACTAAAACCACCTTATGGCTCACGGCCATGAACGTGTTCTGGGTCGCCGGTGTGACTCCTACAGGAACGATCGCTCCTGAACAGGAGAAGGCGTTTAAGGAGGCCACCGTGGTGTTCCTCGGGGCAGTTCTGAGCGTGATTGGAGATAAGCTGGTTGATGCATATTTACATATGCGGTCTGCCAAGGACTTGTGGGAGGCGCTCGAATCTAAGTTCGGGGCTGCCGATGCAGGGAGCGAGATGTATATTATAGAGCAGTTCCACGATTACAAGATGGTTGAAAACCGTCCTGTATTGGAGCAGGCTCATGAGATAATATGCATTGTTAAGGAGCTTGAGCTTCTTAAGTGCGAGTTACCGGGCAAATTTGTCGCGGGCTGCATAATCGCTAAGCTCCCCAATTCCTGGAGGAACTTTGCCACCACTCTGAAACATCAGAGGCGTGAATTCTCTGTGGAGGATGTCATTGGCCATCTGAGTGTTGAGCAGAACTCAAGGGCAAAGGACTCGCACGGAAAAGGGGTCGAAGGAACTTCTGTGGCCAATATGGTGCATCAGAAGAACTCCAATTCCCACAAGCCCAGGGGAAAGAACGGTGTCCAACAGACTGCCGACTTTAAGAAGAAGGGTAAGAAGACCTTCAAGAAGAACAAGAAGGATGAGGGCTGCTTTACTTGTGGTTCGGCTGAACATTGGGCCAACAAGTGCCCAAACAAGTTTAAGAAGTCAGGACAGGACTCCAAGTCTGTCAACATGATTGTGAGCAACAATGAGAATGGTGCATCTGGGTACGGTAATTTATTTACTGTTTTTTCAGTGTTTCAGCCTACCGATTGGTGGGTGGATACAGGTGCAGGTGTTCATGTGTGTGCTGACATTTCATTGTTCTCTTCTTACCAGGTCACAGGCCACGGGTCCGTATTGATGGGGAATGGCGCGAGTGCTTCTGTTCATGGTGTTGGCACGGTCGATCTGAAGTTTACTTCGGGAAGGATCGTGCAGCTGAAGAACGTGCAGCATGTCCCCGCCATCAAGAAGAACCTCGTTAGTGGCTCCCTTCTATGTAGAGAAGGGTTTAAGTTGGTATTCGAGTCTAATAAATTAGTTGTTACTAAGTATGGACTATTTGTTGGAAAAGGTTATGAGAGCGGAGGGATGTTCCGCCTTTCCCTCGCAGATTTCTGTAATAAAGTCGTGAACCATATTCATTCGAGTATTAATGAATCTGAGGTTTGGCACTCACGTCTTTGTCACATAAGTTTCGGTGTTATGACGCGGCTAGCCAAGTTGGATTTAATCCCGAGTTTCACTTTAGCCAAAGGTTCTAAGTGCCTTTCATGTGTGCAAGCTAAGCAACCTCGCAAGCCTCATAAGGCCGCGGAGGAGAGACACCTGGCACCATTAGAACTCATACATTCTGATCTTTGCGAGATGAATGGTGTGTTGACTAAAGGTGGAAAGAGATACTTCATGACATTGATAGATGATTCCACTAGATATTGCTTTGTGTATCTGTTAAATACTAAAGATGAGGCTCTACACTACTTTAAAATCTATAAGGCAGAAGTTGAAAATCAACTTGAAAAGAAAATTAAACGAGTCCGGTCAGATCGTGGTGGAGAGTACTTCTCGAGTGAGTTTGATTCCTTCTGTGCGGAACACGGCATTATTCATGAGAGGACGCCTCCCTATTCACCCCAGTCAAACGGGGTTGCCGAGCGGAAAAACCGTACTCTAACTGATTTGGTTAACGCCATGTTAGATACATCGGGTTTATCCAAGGCATGGTGGGGGGAGGCTATATTGACGGCATGTCATGTCCTGAATAAAGTTCCGACAAAGGAGAGTGAGATCACTCCCTATGAGAAATGGGCAAAGAGAAGGACGACACTCTCGTACCTGCGCACTTGGGGCTGTTTGGCGAAAGTCAACGTGCCGATCCCCAAAAAGCGTAAGCTTGGACATAAGACCGTGGACTGCATTAATTTGGGCTACGCTAAGAACAGCGTTGGCTATAGATTTCTAGTAGTGAAATCTGAGGTACCTGACCAGAAGATCGGTACAATTATGGAGTCTAAGGATGCTACATTCTTTGAGGATATTTTTCCTATGAGAGATATGCAAAGCACTTCTAGACAGGAATCTGAGGAGACTCCTGAACCTGCCATCCCTATGGAATATTATGAACAAACACATGATGAAAATCCCGAGGAGGATGACGAGGAAACCCTTGGTAGGGGCAAGAGACAAAGGACTGCAAAGACCTTTGGTGATGATTTCTTCGTGTACCTCGTGGATGATACTCCCACTTCTATTTCAGAAGCGTATGCCTCTCCAGAAGCTGACTACTGGAAGGATGCGGTCCGTAGCGAGATGGATTCCATCATGGCTAATGGGACATGGGAGATCACCGACCGTCCCTATGGTTGCAAACCACTGGGATGTAAGTGGGTGTTCAAAAAGAAGCTTAGGCCCGATGGTACGATTGAAAAGTACAAGGCTAGGCTTGTGGCCAAGGGCTATGATCAGCAAGAAGAGGAAGATTTCTTTGATACTTATTCACCTGTGGCTAGACTGACCACCATTCGAGTATTACTCTCGTTGGCGGCCTCACATGGTCTTCTCGTCCATCAGATGGATGTTAAGACGGCTTTTCTAAATGGAGAGCTAAAGGAGGAAATCTACATGCAACAGCCTGATGGCTTTGTGATAGATGGTCAGGAAAGAAAGGTGTGTAGGTTGATAAAATCTTTATATGGCCTGAAACAAGCACCTAAGCAATGGCATGATAAGTTTAATACAACTTTGACATCTGTTGGTTTCGTTGTTAATGAGGCTGACAAATGTGTATACTATCGCCATGGTGGGGGCGAAGGAGTTATACTGTGCTTGTATGTTGATGACATACTGATATTCGGAACAAACCTCAAAGTCATTGAGGAGGTCAAATCGTTTCTATCTCAGAACTTTGAGATGAAAGACCTTGGTGTGGCTGATGTTATCTTGAACATCAAGCTACTGAGAGATAATGAGGGTGGGATCACACTTCTGCAATCCCATTACGTTGAGAAGGTGTTGAGTCGTTTTGGATATTCGGACTGCACACCATCTCAAACACCATATGATCCTAGCGTATTGATTCGAAAGTCCAAAGGCATGGCTAAAGATCAATTGAGATACTCTCAAATCATTGGTTCACTGATGTACCTAGCGAGCGCAACGAGGCCTGACATCGCGTTTGCTGTGAGCAAACTGAGCCGGTTTGTTTCCAAACCGGGTGATGTACATTGGCATGCTGTTGAGAGAGTTATGCGCTATCTGAAAGGTACTATGAACTATGGACTTCACTATACCGGATACCCGTCGGTACTTGAAGGGTATAGTGATGCGAATTGGATCTCTGATGCTGATGAGATGAAGGCCACAACTGGGTATATGTTTACTCTTGGAGGTGGCGCTGTTTCCTGGAAGTCTTGCAAGCAAACGATCTTAACGAGATCGACAATGGAAGCAGAATTAACGGCATTAGACACATCTGGTGTTGAAGCGAGATGGCTTCGAGATCTTTTGATGGACTTGCCATTGGTTGATAAACCGGTTCCGGCTATCCTTATGAACTGTGACAATCAGACTGTCATCACCAAGGTGAAGAGTTCAAAGGACAACATGAAGTCCACCAAACACATAAGAATGAGATTAAAAGCTGTCAGAAAATTAAGAGACTCCGGAGTGATAGCGTTGGACTATGTCCATACGGCTAAGAATCTGGCAGATCCCTTTACGAAAGGGCTATCACGTGTAGTGATAGATAGTGCATCGAGGGAGATGGGTATGAGACCCACATGAGTTACCATGGTGGTAACCCAACCTATGTGATCGGAGATCCCGTGAAGTAGGACCTGGGGAAACAAGCCAGTGGTGAACTGAGGAGAGTAACTTTACTAACCCACTCCGTTGGAGATGCAATACTCTCGGAAACTGTACGGAAGGATGACTATTGTCTTAATGTGTTCCAAGGCTTATATGTATAAGCAAGATGCTATCCTACAGAGCGATCTTTGGAGGAACACACCTATGTGAGCCCGACTGCTAGTCACAGTCTATGAGATTGGGGTGATCTCTAGTAAACTCATGAATAGGCCAGGAGTGTGACTTATATGCTCCACCCGAGGGGTCAGCCTTCGGCAGCCCAGTACTAGTAAGACATGTGGTGAAACTTCTTTACGCCAAACTGACAATTCAAGGCATAGTCCATTGTTCAGTTGTGAAGGAATGTAGCTACTTGCTCTAGGTGAAGCTCAACCTTAACAGGTCTTCACTGAAACACTAGTATATCAAAACAGTATTTGGAACAGAGGACACTATGGGACCTCGAGATCTGGTGGGGGATTGCTGAAATCTGAGATGGGCTCTAGGCCCATATTGCAATTTCTGAAAAATCTCTAAGGGCCCATGTGGGTTATATGGCACTAGGTGTGTGGGAAGTTTAGTCCCACCTTGGAAGTGGAAGGAGAGTTGGAGTGGTTTATAAGGGACTCTCTCCCTCATGCTATTGGAGCTTGAGAAGAGATGAGGCCCTCGCGCACTCCTCCTCCTCCGCTCGCCTCGCCACGCCACGCCTCGTCACGAAACAGAACGCATCTCCGCCTCCACGCCCACGTCGTTCCGCTGCTGCTGCTGCCGCCGGCGACTCCGTCCCGTTCACCGCGTACACGGTTGACGGGAGAGCAGGCCTCCGAAACCACGCCTCTCCGGATCCTGTACGGGGAGAGGGGCGATTAGGTTTTTGGGTAGCGACTACGCGACTGCTCGCTTCTGTTCATCTACGTCCGCATCACCTTCATCATCACCATGTCGACCGACACCGACCGTGCCGCCGCTGAGAAAGCCGAGGCCGACAAGAAGGCCGCCGAGGATGCCGCGGCTGCTGTCACCGCCACCGCCACCGCGTGGCCGATTGGAGGGTATACATCGCTTATCCCTCTCGTGTTTCTTTCTGTTGTAGCAGTACTAGCGGTATGCGTAGATGTCTCTACTATATGCGTAGTACATGCTCTGTTAGATCATAATCAGTATGTTATCAATGCTGTCCATGTCATGCTCATGATTTATTCATGGATTAATTTAATCGAAAAACTGCCTATTTTCTCATCAGGAGGAAGGTCTGGCGCGCGGACCTCGCGGACCCGGAGCCCAAGGTGGAGTGCCGGAACACGGCGTGCCAGCTCCCGTTCGGCGAGAGCAGCATGCGCCACTACCTCGTGGAGTCGCTCCGGCACGTCCACCTCGTGCTCGCGGACGAGCACAACGCGCGCGTCGCGCTCTTCAGGTTGGACTGGGACAAGAAGATGTGGATGCAGGACCGGGTGCGCGGGGACCGTGTCCTGCTTTTGGGCCGCGGGTGCTCGGCCTCTGTGCCGGCGGCGTCGGGCCGGCCGCCTGGCATGCTGCTATTCGCGCACCAGCCGTCGTTGAGTCTCGTTGACGTGGGCGGTTGTGGCGCTGGGCTCGCGTGGTTCTGGGCGGAATCGTGGGTGGATGACGGCTCGGATGATATGCTGGTGCTGAAGAAGAAGATGCACCACCGGCAAGGCGAGTTCACCGCTGGTGACTCGTTCTGGTTCTTCCCGGCCATCGATCCGGATGAAAGGGCTATGGTTGCATCGCAGGCCTAGCTAGTTGGAACATGAAATTCGTGCTTCTGGTAGGCTGGTTTGAACCTCAATTACTGGACTAAGAGATAGTGTAGAACCATGGGTTCTGTGAAAGCTGCATCTTATTTCTGTTGTTTTTGTCTGAAGATAGCAATAGTCCTAAAGTTGCAAATATCTGAAAGCCCTGGTTCTGCATCCTGTTCCTATATGATTCAAACGAGTTGTGATGCAACCAGCAATACATGAACGTAAGCTATCATTTATCGAGAAGTGTTGATTGCGCCATACCGGGGTGCGATGCGTGGCCATATACACGAAACGGTGATTTTTTTCATAATTCATTTTCAGCTTTTCAGAATCCTAGCTAAGGGACCCTTTGATTCATAATATATCATTGGAATTTTGGAGGATTATGTTTCTTAGGAAGTTTTCATTTGTAGCTTGCTTGGAGTGGAGAATTGTAAACCATAGACAGTTTTTTTGTGTGTGTTTTTGCGGGTCAAACCATAGACAGTTTTCTTATAATCCACTTTACTTGCAATTTTAAAGGAAAAAAATTCCATTAAGCCCAAATCACGAAAAACTTCACAATGGATTTTTTTTTCATATTTCCTAGTCCTATCATTTTAAGAACCAAAGAGGTGCACTTACAATGTAATAACATCTGATCCTTAGTTTGAGGGAGTCTTTCCTGTTTTGATTGGAATTGGCTTTGCTCTCATTTCCGAAACACCTAAATCCCCTATTTATATCATTGCAGAAGAATGATAGGCCATATCCATTCACTGTTATTTTACTATAATTGCCATAATGGTATTTAAATTGATGGAATTTTAGAATCATTGGTACATAAAATTATCTAAATAATCATGTGATATTTCTGCCTAAATACTCCCTACAATTATTTAAATTGATGCACTTTTAAATCTGCTGGGATGTTTGAAGTAGAGTGATTCCCCCTGATGGAGTGCATCAAACAGTTGGGTGTTTGGGTCGGTGATTTTTTACTCCGTAACTAGATTACACGGTGAAACATACTGTTAGTTCTTGCTTGGATGGGCTGGTCTGTAGTCATAAAACTTGACATCAGGTGTATCCGCAATAAGATACTAGTACTACAGATGAACTCATATTTCTGATTGAATTTGTAATAACTTGAACTGGATTCTGTCAAAAATGAAAACAGATGACTCTGCCTTTGTTATATTCACATCGTGTACACTAACCTGAGCAGAGTGGTGGGCATAACCTCTGGCCCTTTGGGCACATTCATCAGACAGTGGTAATTGGTAACCCACTCACTGATCCTCAAGACTAGATCCTCTTCCGGTGCCTCACGTGGCCTACCAAACAACAGATCTAAAACGGCATGAACCATTGGTAAAATTATTATCTAAAGTATATGTTATGGAATTTGTTATTTTCTTGTTGATTTTCGATTCTTCCAATTTTAGCTATTCTTCTCGGGCTTTTCATTGCTCTTTCTTGTGTTCTCAGGTGTTGGCCCAGGCCTATTTGTCCTCTGCATGCTTGCCTTTCTTGGCAGCCCTTCCTGGGTATAGGCCGTATTGCAATCAACCAGGGTCCAGTTCAACCCATCAATAATTTTACAACCCGCTAAGTAGTTTTTGGCTGGTTTTGACGTACATATACGTGAAACATTGGCATTTCTCTCTCAAAAAAAATGTTGAACCGTTGACATACACAGGGAACAAATGCATACAGTTTTTGGTTTGTGATTGGCCAAAAAAAAAGATGAATACCAATTGAAATTCAGTCCCAAAATAGACAGTCCCAAAATCAAAGAATGATTGTCAAAGAAAATGGACCAAAGAAAGCAAATGTACAGACATGGAAATGATGGATTCGAACCCGAAACATGCTACCTCCATGCTGGGCATCCAAGCTATTTCTTCTATATATTTGTAGTATATATGATGAACTTAGCAATACACAGTAAATTTTTGCCAATATCTCTTGTATTGAGCTGAAGAACACTATGAACCAACCTACATAACACATTGTATCCACTAGTTGCCGACCTGCAAAATATCATGGGAAAATATGAACAGATATACCCTGCATAGAAAGACCCCAAACTCAAACACCCACCCTTGCATGTGCATTTGCATTTCCCAATAACTGACCTGATTCAATGGTATAATGTTGTGACAAGTTGAGTCGCAGGGATAGGCGCAGTCGATTTCTTGGGCGGCACCCCTTTCAAAGTACCAATCACCGACTAGCTCTGCAATTGTCTGAAACTCCAAAATGATTTTCGTGCAAACACCATGCATCACTAAAAGGTCACAAGCGTACAACTTAACCTCATCAATTATTAGTACCTCATTGTCCAGTGTTGGGGAATTCGGCGCAAACCATGTGTCCTGCAGCTCGCTCTGGCAATGTGCAAAGCAAGAATTGATGAACATGCCCATCTCCGGCTCACCTTCAAACGGTTTCAGAGCTGTTAACATTGCACTTCTTAGGCCTGCAGACAAATTCCTCAAGACAGTAACTCAATGAAGAACTTTACACCCGCTCGTTTGATACATGTAGCGAAAATTTGTACTCCCTCCGTAAACTATTATAAGAGCGTTTAGATCACTACTTTAGTGATCTAAACGCTCTTATATTAGTTTACAGAGGGAGTATAAAGCACTGAATGTAACCTTGTAGAGTTGCAATTTGTGATGTGCTGCATGTGCTGGGGTCCGCCTTACAGCGACTCCAGTGACCCGTAGGATCAGACGAAGGAGGCACAAAGATGTGATGGAACTACCAAAAAATAATAATAATTTTACTAGTGGTCAGCTGGTGAAAAATATTAACTGGTACAATGTATTCCTTTACCTGATATACATCGTACGCTGAATTCAAGATGAAATATGGGGTTTTAATGTTTTGAAGTGCATATTGCGGGAAAAAACACTGCACAGAAGGGGTGGAGAGTATGATCAGTAAAACTGCAGTGCCCATAATGTGGTTCAATGCTCTGAAAGGAGAGTCTGACCAGATAAGGATTGAGTGTTGAATTTAGACAGTCTTTGTTCAAATTCTTCTCAGCTCCCTACATCAAAATTAAGAAAATAAAATCAAAACATACTTGAAAAAACTCTCAAACATCTTAAGCCAAATCAGTGTGTAAAGAGAAGGTTTACTGATGCAAATAACCTGCAGAGCAACTAGGCTGCTAAAGAAAGGTCTAATGCTGTTGTTGCCGGAAATGTCATCCCTGAAAAAATGGCATAAGTTTAACACATTTGACCAAAAGATCAACCTTCCAAAAGTAAACTCATTGCTCGATTAGTTCTAGCGTTACACATCAAGGAAAAACCCCGCGTCGCTCATGCATTTCACCGTGGCGACGCCCCCGAGAAGCTCCCCGAGGTTGTCGCAGTGGAAGAATGTAGCTAGGCCTCCTGCTGAGCAGCCTGAGAGCAGCACCTGTTGGATTCAGAACTTGCTCAAAACCATGACCGACTTAACAATTACACAACTACCTGTCTTGTAGAGTGATTTGTGTTAGTAACTCAAACCCAAGCACTAACCAAAAGCATACCATTAGTAGAAAACATGCAAAAAGTATATAGATTAGTACTGATGAGATCTGCAGAAACCTTTTCGGCTTTGGCGAGGCCTTTGGTGAGGAGATCGGAGATGATAGCATCCCATATCCTTTGACCTCTCATGTAGATGACTGAAGACTGCATATGTCGGGGCGGCAAACAGTACAAATAGTGAGCAGACGGAGTTCAGTTGAATGCAAGCAGCAGCTCGTTTACATATGCAGTACACAATATGATTTAAACTTTTGAAGAGTACGTACGCCATTTCTGAACTCTGAATCGCCCGCAAAGGATCCGCCGTCGCAGTACCGCAGCTTCACGCGATTCCAGTTGTAAAAATCTGCTCGAATTGTCAAAAATAAAAGAGACCTGAAGTAGTGACGAGAACTAATATGAAACTCTGTATTCCATTGACCAGAAGTTGTGCCAGTGGCCTGATGCAGATGTGAGGCAGTCATCATCATCCTTGTAGGACCATGAGCTTGAATTCGCCATGGGCCTAGATGTGTTAAAGCGAAACTGTTGGTGCTACCTACCGGATCATGGTGATTGTTGACTGGCCGCAACCTTTTGCAAAAGCACAAGACAGTACCACCATCACCATGAACGGAGACATGCATGTGCTGTGCTGTGTTGATCATCATCGACGACTTGGCGTAAAAGGTACGTACGTACGAGGAAAACAGGAATGCACGGGGAAAATGTCTCTCCAATTAATCAAACCCGTGTTCGTTGCTTGGAAAAAGTATTATGAAAGCGTTTCTGCTGAAGAAACTGAAAAGAAACTGTAACTGAAGAGAAACAGCAAGATGATTGCCGTACCTGGGTTCCTGGCCGGATCGTTGCTGAGAACGCCGGAGAAGACCTCGAGCTTGCTCATGAGCCGGGTCGACCCTCGCCGCGTGCCGGCTCTTGCGGCGCACGACGGCGCGTCGTTGCACCAGCCGCCGCCCTCGAACTGGAGCAGCCACCCGCGGGCGCCCGAGCCGGAGCCGCGGTGGAGGTGGTACGCCGGCGGGCTCCCGTCGAGGCACACTGCAATTGAACGGCAGTTCACACGCGCACCATTAATTGGCATTCCCATGTGGTTAGCATGCCAAAGCTTTAGGCAGAGCATCTGGTGAGCAGGGCAATGTGCGGCCGGGTGAACGCGGGTGAAGGAAAAGAGGATTGATTAGAGGCGGCGCGGACTTGCCTGCCCCCGTCGACGCGGCGCCCGGGACGAGAGTCATGCCCACCAGCAGCCTCTTCTCCTGGCCCGCCGCCGCCGCAGCAGTAGCGATCACGACGACGGCAGCTGCCCACGTCCAGAGCCGCCGCCGGTCCATGTTGGTCGACCGCGGCACGGCACGCGCTGGAAAGAGATATCAAGGACGGAGGGAGAGGAGGCGCGGCAGGAGGAAGAAACTTGCGGGACCTGGACTGCCCGTGTCTGGTGCTTCCAGCCAGTCCAGGGATGTCCGTCTCGTGTGCTGTGCATGTGGCCATGTGTGTATATGTACAGATTGGATGGCGAGATGGCAACGCCGACCGCCAGATTGCACCTCATCGGCGTTCGTTGGGTGGAATGGTTGGTTTTACTGGCAGTTGCGTTGGAATGATTGGTTTTACTAGCAGTTGTGTAGATGCAGGAGTATTAGGTAAGATATTAATCGTATCATATTTATATTAGGAAAGATATAAATTGATGTTAATATTCGTTAGGATATACTACTAGTTACTCCCTCCGTTCTAAAATAGATGACCCAACTTTGTACTAAGTTAGTACAAAATTGAGTCATCTATTTTGGAACGGAGGGATATTATGCATGACATTAAATAAAAAGATTGAGGGCGCTTCGTTGCGGTTGGTATTGTTAGGATTTCATAAAAAACTTAGTTGGTTTGGTGTGTGGGGAGATGGTGGAATGTTTTTCTTATAATGCATTTTTCTTAATATAGTACAGATGCAAGCGGTCATACACTCACCCCAACATATGCATGCACGCACACCCATTCTTATGAGTAGTTTCGAAAGACTGAGTCGACACATCATCTTGAGATTAACCAAGACGGCGTAGTTGACAAGAACGTCTCCTATCACTAAACACACCGTGTCGAAAGGCCTGAAATAAATTCAGAAAAATACAAGCATCAATGTTAAGTCAAGGACTTGAATTCTGCTGGGTTGAGGATATCACTGTTGTCATAACAATCCAACCAGATGTTGATTCGCATAATCCAATATTTCAATGGTCTCTTTGTAAGGGTATACTTTTTTGTTATCTACACACTACTAGGGAAAAGCCTAGCAGTAGCGCGCGTATTAGGTGTATCAGTAGCGCGGGGAGCCGCGCTACTGATACGGCGCTACATCTAACATGTATCAATAGCGCGTGATGACCCACGCTACTACTATACATGGCTAGAAGCAGCGGGCTTTTGGGCAACTCGGTACTACTAATATCTGCAACGCTTTAGTTCAGGACGCGCTACTGGTAAGGATGCACTGCTGCTAACTCTACTCCCCTCGCTACTGTTAGTTTTATTAGTTTTTTTCTGCATATTTGTTTTGTATATGAACATGCTTTATACAATAATCTTTAGCATCATACGCATATAAATGTAATCATAGCATCAAATCATGTCATCATCATAAGCATCATCCGACATAAAATGGTCTCTCGTCATCATCTCGAAAATAGCGATACAAGTTCTTGCAACTACATCGTCATCCATCTAAACAATGATACACACGAGAAGAGCTATCACTATGAGTGAGAGCGGAACTATGCAGTACATGAGTTTGTACCCTTCTCTCGCACTAGCGTGAACCTAAACTACCTACTAGCTGTCGCTCGAAAATCGGAAACCGGTACACCTGGGCCTGACACTCCGGCCACTCGCCGTATACTCCTGGCGTAGCACTTCTTCACCATCGATGATCTATGCACCTGCATCGCATGAGTCGATTATATGCAACTTATATAGTTGAGCAACAGAAAGAGACAGACTTGGCAAAAATAGAAGCAACATATCATAAGCATAAATAACAAAGTTCATCGTACCCAAAATGCCCTAACTAGAGTGATCTTCGCTAGTCGAGGAGGGCGGTTTAATTACATCACAAATAAAGTTTCGTCGTGCATACCTCAAAGTTTCGTCATACATAAAGTATGGACTAAACGGACACATTGTCATATATCGACAATCACTCAAGCATGTCGTGCCATCCATCCAAGTCAGGGAGATAGTCCCCGAGCTTAGTGAAAGGCTTCAGGTCGAGACGCTGAGCCGCTACGCGTGTTCGGACGTCTTGCGGCGACATTTCCCCTTCCTCGTAGAACAACCCTGTTTTTTCGAGGACCTCCTTCATGATGATTTGTGCAAGTTCATGCTGGATGCGATAAAACTCAGCTCGAAGACGATGATCGTCAATATCTCCTACGTTCCTTGCCCATTGCAAAATATTGGCATCCCTGACTGTAAGTGACATGTGCAGATTCTGCCGATCCCGTCTGTACTCCAGCATCTGGTGTATGACATATAATCCATCATTAAGATTATCACTCGGTTACTGGATGCAACAGAAGTCGGTCTTATGGCCGAAGACGGCCCTGCTGTTCCTAGTCTTCTTGATCTTGACCTCTCCACCCCGTACGCCATAGAAAAAGATAGCACTATTGAGAACAGACTTGATGTGGGTGTAATCATTTTTGTTAATGTTCTTTGACGAGTCCAAGTAAAGAGCGTGGGAGTATCGGGGGTAAAGGATGATGAGGACGGTGCGCCCGTTGCTACGCAAAATAAGTACACCTCAAATTAATTAGTCTCCATCGTGCAAATGAATGATTGAAATCAAAGGAAGGATATCTGCGCGGATGACTTACAGGGGATGATAAGGCACGAGAATCGTCTCCTTGTCCTTATTGGCGACCATGAAAGTGACGAGGTAGTCCCTCGCGTGTTCACGGTGCTTTGCGCAGATTGCCAAGAAGCTCTCATGCATTAAGTACGGGTCAGCGACACAGATATAAGGTATCTGCTCAATCCCGATGATGTAGTTCATGTACAAGGCATAAAGGCGGACAAACGTAAAATCCAGCTTCTTCAAGTGAAACATGTCAAAGATGTAATCGAATCGAAGGAAGAACTTCTCCGCCGGGAGTGTGTCGACGTACAACCTTTGCCGCGGCACATTAACCACGTAGAGTGGATATCCTAAATTTTCCGAGGCGATTAGGCTTTTCTCTCTCCGCAGCACATTGTCATGAAGTCTCCTTAGATCTCCGTGTATGGCTTGTACCGATGCCTTAGGTAGGATTGGCTCACCGGCGATATGGTATTTCGTCGCACCGGGGACAGTTATACGGTCTTGAACCCGAGGCTGCGGAGGTGGCTGGATCATAGCAGCAGCTTTATTGCTGCCTTTCCTCGCTCTCTTCCGATGCTTCTTTGGTGGAAGGTCATCTACAATACGTTCAGGCTCCGGAGGCAGAAATTCATGCACCGACTCATGACGCTCAAACCCTGAGTACTCATACCGTTGAGCCATCGATCCTCCGTCATCAGTGGCGCCAGTATTGAGATACTGTTGAGTGTCATCGGCATCCTCATCCTCATCTATGGCGACGTCATCAGCGACTAATGGAGCATCTTCCTCACCCAGTCCGCTATCACCCAGCATGATAGGCGACTCTAATTGGGTAGGTGGGGTGCTGATGTTCATACCTTGCGGAGGTTGCGTGGTCGTGGGTGTGCTCTCGGCCGCCTCTAGACAAAGCAGACTCTTTGGCCACAACAGGACCCACGTCTTGCAATCTCCAAGCCGCCACGGGGTCTCGTCGTCATCTCCCCCCAGTACCAGAGGAACCAAATTCTCGTGGCCCGGTTTGACACTGGCCACGAAAACCCTAAAGGCGTCTGGGGCGATCAGCCGGCTGTGGAACAATTTTTTCTTCGGCTTCATTATTGTCGCCTTCCACACGTCCACCTTCTGGCCGTTGATGTCGTACAATATGGTGCATGGGGCGCCGGCCTGCAAAGACATGTCTGCGATGTGAGACATCCGAAAGGCAACGGAAACGGGAGATTATACATTTATTGAAGAGGGCCAGTGTGACATGTACCGTGAGGGCGTCGAGCTCAGCCAAAGACGAAGCAGGTGCTGGTGCAACTCTAATCGAGCTGCTCCCGAAGAAGTCGTCAAGGGAAAATTCGGTTGGATCTTTTTCTGGATTTCGCCTGCTCCAACCGATGATAACCTGAACCAAGACTGTCCACTCCCGTTTTACGGCAGCTACCATTGTTGCGACCGTCTTAGCTGAATTCTACTCAACCGCAATCTCAACCTTCTTGTCGATGCTTTCTTCAGTTAACCTCTATCTTTCCTTTCTATCCTCTGTGGTCTTAGTGTAGTACTTCTTCCACGTGGCGCTGTCTCCAACACCATGTATGCATCCATACGACGGTCGAGTGTCCACCGGGAGTTGTTTCAATATGTTCAACGCCTGGTTAAATGGGATGTCCCACTTGGGCCTCGCCAACGCCTCAGACGATGACTCGCTTTCGACCGCAATCCTGTGCTGCTCTCTCTGCAAAAGGAACAAGGATCGTTTATAAATATGACTAAACGTGCGGTCAAATTGATCAGAAACTAAAATTATCAGTCGTCTCATGAACTCCCTCGTGACCGGGTCCGTCTCAAAAACCTTCTTGACTGGGTCCCAATGGTACCGGGCCCTAAGGACGTCATACTCCTGCGGGACGGTGAACTCCGCCAAGGGGTCTGGGATGCCTAGACTTTCGCGTTCCGTGTCCTCCTTGGCCCATATGGACCTCTTCCCCGCCTCTACTTGACTAACTCGTTGAATCAAAGATGATTAAGTTTCCTTTCCATAGACATGAGTTGTCATTTGATTAACGGGATCACATCATTAGAGAATGATGTGATTGACTTGGCACATTCCGTTAGCTTAGCGCTTGATCGTTTAGTATGTTGTTATTGCTTCCTTCATGACTTATACATGTTCCTATGACTATGAGATTATGCAACTCCCGAATATCGACGGAACACTTTGTGTGCTACCAAACATCACAACGTAATTGGGTGATTATAAAGGTGCTCTACAGGTGTCTCCGATGGTACTTGTTGAGTTGGCATAGATCAAGATTAGGATTTGTCACTCCGATTGTCGGAGAGGTATCTTTGGGCCCTCTCGGTAATGCACATCACTATAAGCCTTGCAAGCAATGTGACTAATGAGTTAGTTGTGGGATGATATATTATCGAACGAGTAAAGAGACGTGCAATTAACGAGATTGAGCTAGGTATTGAGATACCGACGATCGAATCTCGGGCAAGTAACATACCGATGACAAAGGGAACAACGTATGTTGTTATGCGGTTTGACCGATAAAGATCTTCGTAGAATATGTGGGAGCCAATATGAGCATCCAGTTTCTGCTATTGGTTATTGACCGGAGACGTGTCTCGGTCATGTCTACATAGTTCTCGAACCCGTAGGGTCCGCACGCTTAACGTTCGGTGACGATTTATATTATGAGTTTTGTGTTTTGATGTACCGAAGGTAGTTTGTAGTCCCGGGTGAGAACAGGGACATGACGAGGAGTCTCGAAATGGTCGAGACGTAAAGATCGATATATTGGACGACTATATTCGGATATCGGAAAGGTTCCGAGTGATTGGGGTATTTATCGGAGTACCGGAGAGTTACGGGAATTCGCCGGGCAGTATATGGGCCTTATTGGGCTTTAAGGGAGAGAGAGAGGCAGGCCGCGCGCCCCCCAAGGCCTAGTCCGAATTGGACTAGGGGGAGGGGCGGCGGCCCCTCCTTCCTTCTCTTCTCTCTTCCCTTTCCTTGACTCCTACTCCTACTACATGGAAGGGGGGAATCCTACTCTCGGTGGGAGTAGGACTCCCGAGGGCATGCCATAGAGAGGGCTGGCCCCTCCCCTCCTCCACTCCTTTATATACGGAGAGGGGGGCACCCCATAGATACACAAATTGATCATTGATCTTTAGCCGTGTGCGGTGCCCCCCTCCACCATAATCCACCTCGGTCATATCGTAGCGGTGCTTAGGCGAAGCCCTGTGTTGGTAGCTTCATCAACACCGTCATCACGCCGTCGTGCTGACGGAAAGCTCTACTGGATCGTGAGTTCGTGGGACGTCACCGAGCTGAACGTGTGCAGATCGCGGAGGTGCCGTACGTTCGGTACTTGGATCGGTCGATCGTGAAGACGTACGACTACATCAACCGTGTTGTCATAATGCTTCCGCTTATGGTCTACGAGGGTATGTGGACGACACTCTCCCCTCTCATTGCTATGCATCACCATGATTGCGTGTGCATAGGAATTTTTTTGAAATTACTACGTTCTCCAACAGTGGTATCAGAGCCAGGTTTATGCGTAGATGTTATATGCACGAGTAGAACACAAGTGAGTTATGGGCGATACAAGTCATACTGATTACAACATGTCATACTTTGGTTCGGCGGTATTGTTGGATGAAGCGGCGGGTGTCAGTTTCTCTAACTTTAGTTGAACCGAGTGTGGCTACGCCCGGTCCTTAAGAAGGTTAAAATAGCACTAACTTCATGAAATATCGTTGTGGTTTTTATGCGTAGGTAACAACGGTTCTTGCTAACTTGTTTTTGCAGGGCATGTTGTGATGTGATATGGTCAAGTCGTGATGACATATAAGTTGTTGTATGAGATGATCATGTTTTGTTGAAGTTATCGGCAACTGGAAGAAGCCTTATGGTTGTCTCTTTATTGCATAAGATGCAAACGCCAAATAATTGCTTTACTTTATCGCTATGCGATAGCAATAGTTGCAAGAGCAATAGTTGGCGAGACGACCATGTGATGAAACATTGATGTAGATCAAGATGATGGAGATCATGGTGTCATGCCGGTGACGATGAAGATCATGACGATGCTTTGGAGATGGAGATCAAAGGCACAAGATGATGATGGCCATATCATGTCACATATTTTGATTGCATGTGATGTTTATCTTTTATCCATCTTATTTTGCTTAGTTTGACGGTAGCTTTATAAGATGATCTCTCACTAAATTTCAAGGTAAAAGTGTTCTCCCTAAGTATGCACCGTTGCCAAAGTTTGTCGTGCTGAGACACCACGTGATGATCGAGTGTGATAAGCTCAACGTTCACATACAACGGGTGCAAGCCAGTTTTGCACACGCAGAAATACTCGGGTTAAACTTGACGAGCCTAGCATATACAGATATGGCCTGGAACACTGAGACCGAAAGGTCGGGCGTGAACCATATAGTAGATATGATCAACATACTGAGGTTGATTTGGATCACGTGATCACTTAGATGATTAGAGGGATGTCTATCTAAGTGGGAGTTCTTAAGTAATATGATTAATTGAACTTTAATTTATCATGAACTTAGTCCTGATAGTATTTTGCAAATAATGTTGTAGATCAATAGCTCGCGTTGTTGCTTCCCTATGTTTTATATGTGTTCCTAGAGAAAACTAAGTTGAAAGATGATAGTAGCAATGATGCGGACTGGGTTCGTGATCTGAGGTTTACCCTCATTGCTGCATAGAAGAATTATGTCCTTGATGCACCGCTAGGTGACAGACCTATTGCAGGAGCAGATGCAGACGTTATGAACGTTTGGCTAGCTCAATATGATGACTACTTGATAAGTTTAGTGCACCATGCTTAACGGATTAGAATCGGGACTTCAAAGACATTTTGAACGTCATGGACCATATGAGATGTTCCAGGAGTTGAAGTTAATATTTCAAGCAAATACCCGAGTTGAGAGATATGAAATCTCCAACAAGTTCTATAGCTAAAAGATGGAGGAGAATAGCTCAAGCAGTGAGCATGTGCTCAGATTGTTTGGATACTACAATCGCTTGAATCAGGTGGGAGTTAATCTTCTAGATAAGATAGTGATTGACAGAGTTCTCTAGTCACCATCACCAAGTTAGTAGAACTTCGTGATGAACTATAGTATGCAAGGGATGACGAAAACGATTCCCGAGCTTTTCATGATGATGAAATCGATGAAGGTAGAAATCAAGAAAGAGCATCAAGTGTTGATGATTAACAAGACCACTAGTTTCAAGAAAAGGGCAAAGAGAAAGAAATTTCATATAAAATGGCAAGCAAGTTGTCACTTCCGTGAAGAAGCCCAAAGCTAGATGTGACGCCCGGATAATCAAGCAATAGTGAACCTATGATAATGATGCCACGTCACCTCTATTACTGTCGCTAATCTCGTGTTAGTTCAATACAATCCAAATTCAAATTTGAAATTTTGTCAAACAACAAAAATTTCCAAACTTTAAAACAAAAATGTTCGGGGTGTGCTAATTAACGCTTAGGAAATTATGGTGAAGAAACCCTGTTTTTACAAAATGCATAAATACTTTAAAATGAATTAAAATAGTAAAAGAAATATAATTAAAACAAAAATATACAGAAGGAAATAAAACAAAGCAAAGGGTAAAAAAAGGACCACCCCGCTGGGCCTCGGCCCAGCTAGCCATCCAGCCGGCCCAGCGGCCCACCTCGCTCCCACCTTAAGCCCCCACTCCCCATCGAAACCCTAGCGGTCCCTCCCCATTCCCCACTCCCTCGAACCCCATCTCTCCCCTCGATCCCCTCCACCTCGCGGGACGCACACACACACACACACACACACACATCGCGCTAGGGAGAGGAGCTCCCTGCGCCCGATCCCCGTGCCCCAACCACCGTAGCCCGCCCCCGACGCGCCCCGATCGCCCTGACGCCGTCGCCAACCACCACCACATCACCGGAGCCACACCGCCATTGCCCGACGCTGCCCGAAGCTACCTCGCCGTCGCCGGATCTCGCTTCCCCGACTCCTCCCCGAGCCATGCTGCCCTTGACCCTACGGATCCGCGGTGAGGCCCCCGACCTCCTTTCCTCTCTGTTGATCGCGCCGTCCTGCGGTCGTGCACGTGCCGCCCGATGCTCGTGCTCGCGGTGAGCACGCGCGCACCCACGCGCTAGCCTCGCCTGTGGTCCGCGCCGTCGTCCACCACGGTGCGCTCCGCGCTAGGCTGCATCGCGCCTCACGCCCGCGGCCACCTCCGGCACTTCGGCGCCTGCCTTGCTCCTCCCTTTTGCCCCGCCGTGGCGTCGCCGCTGCCACGCCGGCGCCGCGCAGGCGTTTCCCCCCTCACCGTGGCCTCGACTGGCCGCGTCCAGTCTGGGCACCCGCACCCGCACGCCCCGGCGCCCGTTAACGCGCGCCCGCGTGCCCGTGCCCGTTAAGGCCCATAGGGCCTATGACAGTGGGGCCCCACCCAGAACGATTTAAAAAAAGAGATAAAATTAATAATAATGAATATAAATTTAATTAATTAATTAACTAAATTAATTAACTTAATTAATCATGTTTAATTAATGTAATTAATTAACTAACCTAACTAATTTGTTAATTAAACTAATTAAGTTGGTTAATTAGTTAACAGAGTATGACATGCAGGACCCACACGTCAGTTTGACCAGTCAACGCCCTATTGACTGCTGACGTCATGCTGACGTCAGCATACACTATTCTGGATAATGTTAGAGATAGATAATTAAATAAATTCTAAAAATGATTAAATCTTTTAAAATTAATATAAAATAAACCGTAGCCCGGATGGAAAAACTTTGTACATGAAAGTTGCTCAGGACGATGAGACGAACCCGCTTCGCAGCCCGTTCATCCGCCACGCGTCCCTAGCATAGTGAACCTGCAACATTTCACCTCCGGTTCATCTATTCGAAAACGCGAAACACCGGGGATACTTTCCCCGATGTTTTCCCCTTTCGCCGGTATCACCTACTACCGCGTTAGGGCACACCTAGCACCGCATATTGCCGCGTCCTGCTTTGTGTTACATTTGATTGCTCTATTGTTTATTGTGTTCCCCCTTCGTTACTTCTTTCCGGTAGAATCTGAGACCGGTGCCGATGTCCGTGTGTTCGACTACACTAAAGATGACCCCTCCTTGCCAGAGCAACCAGGCAAGCCCCCCTGATCACCAGATATCGCCTATTCTCCTCTATACTGCTTGCATTAGAGTAGTGTAGCATGTTACTGCTTTCCGTTAATCCTATTCTGATGCATAGCCTGACATTGTTGCTGCATCTGTTGATACCTTACCTGCAATCCTAAATACTTAGTATAGGATGCTAGTTTATCATCATTGGCCCTACATTCTTGTCAGTCTGCCTTGCTATGCTATTGGGCCATGATCACTCGGGAGGTGATCACGGGTATATACTATACATACATACATACTACGCAGATGGTGACTAAAGTCAGGTCAGCTCGATGAGTACCCGCAAGTGATTCTGATGAGGGGGCTGAAAGGACAGGTGGCTCCATCCCGGTAGAGGTGGGCCTGGGTTCTCGACGGCCCCCGACTGTTACATTGTGGCAGAGCGACAGGGCAGGTTGAGACCACCTAGGAGACAGGCGGGCCTGGCCCTGTTCGACGTTCGCGGATACTTAACACGCTTAATGAGATCTTGGTATTTGATCTGAGTCTGGCCACTGGCCTATACGCACTAACCAACTACGCGGGAAAGATATGGGCACTCGACGTCGTGGTATCAGCCGAAGCCTTCTAGACGTCAGCGACTGAGCGGCGCGCGCCGGATTGGAACGTAAGCCTGCTCTTGTATTAAGGGGGCTAGTTCTGCTTTCGGCCGCCCACGCAACGTGCAGGTGTGCAATGGGCGATGGGCCCAGACCCCTGCGCCATAGGAGTTAGTCCTGCGTGCTGACCTTTCTGTTAGGCCAAGGTGGGGCTGCGATGTGTTGATCTTCCCAGGCCGGGCATGACCCAGGAAAGTGTGTCCGGCCAAATGGGATCGAGCGTGTTGGGTTATGTGGTGCACCCCTGCAGGGAAGTTAATCTATTCGAATAGCCGTGATCTTCGGTAACAGGACGACTTGGAGTTGTACCTTGACCTTATGACAACTAGAACCGGATACTTAATAAAACACACCCTTCCAAGTGCCAGATACAAACCGGTGATCGCTCTCTAACAGGGCTATGAGGAGAGGATCGCCGGGTAGGATTATGCTATGCGATGCTACTGGAGATGCTACTTGGAGGTGCTACTTGGAGGACTTCAATCTACTCTCTTCTACATGCTGCAAGACGGAGGCTGCCAGAAGCGTAGTCTTTGACAGGATTAGTTATCCCCCCTCTTATTCTGGCATTCTGCAGTTCAGTCCACTGATATGACCCTTTACACATATACCCATGCATATGTAGTGTAGTTCCTTGCTTGCGAGTACTTTGGATGAGTACTCACGGTTGCTTTCTCCCCCCTTTTCCCCCTTTCCTTTCTTTCTGGTTGTCGCAACCAGATGCTGGAGTCCAGGAGCCAGACGCCACCGTCGACGACGACTCCTACTACACCGGAGGTGCCTACTACGTGCAGCCCGCTGACGACGACCAGGAGTAGTTAGGAGGATCCCAGGCAGGAGGCCCGCGCCTCTTTCGATCTGTATCCCAGTTTGTGCTAGCCTTCTTAAGGCAAACTTGTTTAACTTATGTCTGTACTTAAATATTGTTTCTTCCGCTGACTCGTCTATGATCGAGCACTTGTATTCGAGCCCTCGAGGCCCCTGGCTTGTATTATGATGCTTGTATGACTTATTTATGTTTTAGAGTTGTGTTGTGATATCTTCCCTTGAGTCCCTGATCTTGATTGTACACATTTGCGTGCATGATTAGTGTACGATTGAATCGGGGGCGTCACAAGTTGATATCAGAGCCGACTGCCTGTAGGAATCCCCCTTCCAACTCCTTGGCCGAAGTCGTGTCTAGACTTTACAAAACTTTTACTAACATGGCTGTGCGGCCCATGGGCCCATGTCGCCATTGGGTGGTATTAGGATCTTTTACTCCTTGTCTATACTCTGGGGCTCTGATCTCTCTTCTATTCGGGTTAAATGAATTTTGCTAAATCTAACATTAGGATCTCGTTATCACTTTCACCCGGAGAGCCCCTTATTTCTGATGATCGTCTGCTGCACGTGAAGACCCTGAAGATACTCTCCGCTGTTAACCCAAGAACTTATGTTCATCGCATTTGCATGTCCCCTTCCACCGTCAACCCTTATGGATAACTACTTGCAGTTGTTATTCTTACATTCATCCCCAGTTGATCTTGTTATTACAAGATACCTTGAAATTCTCTCTGCTGTTCCGAGAATCCTTTGAGCTTACTGCATTGCTGTTCTTTGTCACCTGAATACCCCTATGGATAATTCTCGCACTTATCGAGTATCCGCTCATCCCCTAGTTGTTCATTTGTTTCACAATGGTCTTCGAAATACTATTCGATCCTCCAAAAATCCTTAGTAGCTTATTGCTCTGTCATACTTGTCTACTTGCATGATGGATGCTTTCAATATGTCTGGCAATATTCGTTAGTATCCTTAGGCATCATCATTTTGATCCTTTTGATTCAACATGAGTGCGAATGCACGCAATCATCAGTTGATCCTTTTAAATTATCTTTCTGGCTCAGACGTCATTTTAAACATGAGCTGGTTCCCAACCAATCCAAATGCCGTCGATAGTACCCCTAAGGCTATTCAACTTATCCACCACTAATCAGAACATTGATTCTGTTCCCTTAATTTGGAAATCATAATTCCTTTGCATTTGAGCTCTGGATTAGTCAGTTGTTTCTATAATCCAATGCCCTTGCATTGTTACTTCCTCTGATTGTGTGTCGATGCTCACATCAGCTCTGTTATGGACCGACAGATCCTTTAATGGATTTTATCCGACATTGTCCTTCATATTCAATAACCTTGTGAGCCTTCCCTTGGATACATAATGCCTTTGGTAAATTGTATCATCTACTTTCTCAACCTTGCTCTACTTTCGAGCTTGTGATATTTACTCTTGAAACTTGTGGTATATGTTTCTAAGAAGCCCCTATGGGTTGAACCTATACCTTCCTTAAAAACCGTATGAACCGGAAGGTTTTGACAAGTCAACCCTTCTAGTGTTTAGCAGATAATTTTCTACCATACAACTTCTTTGAGAACGAGAAGTGAATGGAAGGTTATGCATTATGGAAGTGGGAGTCGACCTTGAACTTTGTGTTCATGCCCATGGACACGATGTAGATCTTATCATTAAAGCTTCTCTTAAATTAATTTATTCCCTTGGTATAAGTACATCTTATATCTGGGATCTGGCCTTTTGCAATCGTGGTTCCGACCATGATCTCCTTTAAATACCATTTCTCGTGCATGTTTAAGCACTTATCTTCTTTATAGCAATACCCCAGTCCAAGCTCTACTTTGGACTGTCGTCGAGTATTACCCCCTGGTATCTCGAGATTATCTTGGAACTGCATAACTCCTTATGAGTTCTTCATCAAGTACTACATTCTCATTGATTCCAATTTTTCACGGGCTCTGAGTTATTTAACACTCAAAGACACCGATAACTGAACCGAGTCCGCATCGCGATTAAGCAACTCTTGGTAACCTTCATTTCTTACGAGTTTGAACTTAATCACGTCATTCCTAGCCTGCTTTGCTATATCCTTGTCGTGCCGATTTTAACTGTGCTACCTGGTCCTCTTCCTAGAGCATAATTTTTGACGATGAGCTAAGCTTACGTCGATCTTTCCTCATCATATCATTTAGCTTTGGACAGCAAGCTTGCTTTGGAGTTTGTGTCCTAACCGTGGTTCCAATAACCTTTCGCTTCATCATTCGTTTGACTTGATGTCATCGTCGATCAATTACATCTTCGTGTAACCTCTCGACAAATTTGTCGTGATCATCATCAACCTTATGAGCTCTTCCAGGATATCAATCGGATTCATGATGAGAAATACCATCCTTGCCTCGATGATTTGTGTTATCATCAACCACTTTACTGCCTTCCCTCCAACACAAACTTGTTCGTGTTTTGTGTTATACCTTGAGTTCCTTGCTACCCAGCATTGTTCTTCCTTACCTTGGAATATTACCACCTTTTATGTCAAGAATATAGTGGGAATTTCACCACTTCTTAAGAATTCTTGGTATGGTGATACTTCTCACCATCACCATTCTTCTTGGGTCCTCGTGTTGATTCCAACCAGGGTACCAACAAGTGAGCGGTGATGTTTGGATTCTGCCCTTCTAGCAACCCTATTGCTTTGAAGTTAATGGTCGGCCGTTCATTCTTAGACTATTGAGTATTGAATCACCATTCCAATGTTGGCCATGCAACCCAACCCATATTTCGGGTGCACCTTTCAACCATTGTTAAATTGTGTATGTTTTCCTCAAGCATACATCAATATATCATTTTGATCTGACAAATGTTATCTCCTTGTTCACAGAATTGTGGAAATCCATCCTTTGGAAATCTTGATGAATTGTCGTTGAGTTCGTCAACCGCCTCCTCATCCCCTCCTTGGTTTAATGATGAACTATTGTTTCAGGAACCCGCTCCCATAGTTCATTTCCCGAGAATCTTGCAATGTCATTTCGTCGATTTGTGTTGCACCTTTTCTTCTCGGACAACCTGAGTTTGAGGTATCATGACACCAATCGGATCTGAATCTCGGTCAGATATGATGGTCGGAACATATTTCCAAGAGTTATAACAATGGTCTTTATGTGACCCGGTAAGGTGATGTCGTGCCTAGGACACCTGGCCGGAGGCCCTATTTATAGATTCCTTTTCAGCAAGGTTATCCATTCTTCCATGAGGAAATTGTAGGACTTATCCTATAAGTTGTTTTCGATGAATCCTTTGTGTATCCAAAGTTTGACCTTTGCTTGAATAACATGGCAGTGCTATCTCGAAGCATGTCTATGGTACTTCGATTTTCAACAAAAACATTTGAAGCCCAAAGCTAAATGTTTCTTGGTCAGATATCCAAACACCGTGGTATGGGTAACATCTGGATTAATCATTGCCTCTTTATCTGAATGGTTGGGTACTTGCTCTCCTACCCTGTATGCCATGTTCTGCTTGTATATGGGAAGGATATACTCCTAATAATTGTGTGTAATCACAATTTTCCTTTCCATTGTTCTGTTTAATCTGATAATCACATTTTCCTTTCCATTCTTTTGTTTAACCTTTCCTGTAATCTGACTTAACTGAGCAGAGATAATTCCCTGCTTTAGTAAGCACCTTGTTGTACCACTCTGTCTATAAGACCCTGTTACTATTGTTGATGACATCCCGGTAACCACCGATGGACGAGAACTTTGCCTATTGGTCCGCCTCATTCAACGAGCAGGAAATGGTTCTCTTCGTCCCTCGCCCTTGGTATCGCTGTTGTTGCCGACATAACTGACAGGGTACCCTCTGACATACCTTGCTTGCATGATCACGCAAGACGTCTTTGCCCTCCCTACTTTTAACCCACATGGTGGGCCCATAACTCACAGTTCCACAGGATCGAAACCTGACTCTCCTGTACACCCCCGGTTCCCAAGGTTGCTCCTCGCACGTGGCCTCGCATGTAATTCACGAGCCACCTTCAGGTCTGATATCGGACACAATACTTATTCCCGTTGCTTTGACACTTTCACGCCCTATAACAGGCATCGAACGATTGCCTGCCCGCTCGAAACTTCCTAGGATACCTCCTTACTTTGCTCTCGATATTTTCTTAAGTTTCGATTCGAGAGTTACTTTCCGCCACCTTCCTCGGTGTTGTCGACCCGATAGTCAACCTTGCCAAGGTTCATTCCCCCGGAATACCCACCCTTTATTCTTTTGAAAGTATGATGGAATTCCCGAAGAAAGGATGCCGACTTCATCATGATGACCTAAAGCAGAGAAATGAATACATCAACGAAAAGGATCGACCACTTCGAGAAGAGCAACCAAGAACGAGAAGATTCGTTAGAATTCCGTAACCACACCTTACCCCATAGTTCCCCTCTTAAATCTCAGGACGAGATTTCTTGTAGTGGAGGAGAATTGTGACGCCCGGATAACCAAGCAACAGTGAACCTATGCTAATGATGCCACGTCACCTCTATTACTGTCGCTAATCTCGTGTTAGTTCAATACAATCCAAATTCAAATTTGAAATTTTGTCAAACAACAAAAATTTCCAAACTTTAAAACAAAAATGTTCGGGGTGTGCTAATTAACGCTTAGGAAATTATGGTGAAGAAACCTGTTTTTACAAAATGCATAAATACTTTAAAATGAATTAAAATAGTAAAAGAAATATAATTAAAACAAAAATATACAGAAGGAAATAAAACAAAGCAAAGGGTAAAAAAGGACCCCCCGCTGGGCCTCGGCCCAGCTAGCCATCCAGCCGGCCCAGCGGCCCACCTCGCTCCCACCTTAAGCCCCCACTCCCCATCGAAACCCTAGCGGTCCCTCCCCATTCCCCACTCCCTCGAACCCCATCTCTCCCCTCGATCCCCTCCACCTCGCGGGACGCACACACACACACATCGCGCCAGGGAGAGGAGCTCCCTGCGCCCGATCCCCGTGCCCCAACCACCGTAGCCCGCCCCCAACGCGCCCCGATCGCCCTGACGCCGTCGCCAACCACCACCACATCACCGGCGCCACACCGCCATCGCCCGAC
The DNA here is from genome assembly GCF_018294505.1 of Triticum aestivum. Taxonomy (NCBI): domain Eukaryota; kingdom Viridiplantae; phylum Streptophyta; class Magnoliopsida; order Poales; family Poaceae; genus Triticum; species Triticum aestivum. The sequence goes on from NC_057795.1 coordinate 406,596,870, forward strand.
GCCGCCCGAAGCTACCTCTCCGTCGCCGGATCTCGCTTCCCCGACTCCTCCCCGAGCCATGCTACCCTTGACCCTACGGATCCGTGGTGAGGCCCCCGGCCTCCTTTCCTCTCTACTGCTCGCGTCGTCCTGCGGTCGTGCATGCGCCGCCCGGTGCTCGTGCTCGCAGTGAGCACGCGTGCACCCGCGCGCTAGCCTCGCCTGTGGTCCGCGCCGTCGTCCACTCCGGTGCGCTCCGCGCTTGGCTGCGCCGCGCCTCACGCCCGCGGCCACCTCCGACGCTTCGGCGCCCGCCTTGCTCCTCCCTTTTACCCCGCCATGGCGTCACCGCTGCCACACCGGTGCCGCGCAGGTGTTTCCTCCCTCACCGTGGCCTCGACTAGCCGCGTCCAGTCTGGGCACCCGCACCCGCACGCTCCGGCGCCTGCCCGTGCCCTTTAAGGCCCATAGGGCCTATGACAGTGGGGCCCCACCCCAGAACAATTTAAAAAAAAGAGATAAAATTAATAATAATGAATATAAATTTAATTAATTAACTAACTAAATTAATTAACTTGATTAATCATGTTTAATTAATGTAATTAATTAACTAACCTAACTAATTTGTTAATTAAACTAATTAAGTTGGTTAATTAGTTAAGAGAGTATGACATGCATGACCCACACGTCAGTTTGACCAGTCAACGCCCTATTGACTGCTGATGTCATGCTGATGTCAGCATACACTATTATGGATAATGTTAGAGATAGATAATTAAAAAAATTCTAAAAATGATTAAATCTTTTAAAGTTAATATAAAATAAATGTAGCTCGGATGGAAAAACTTTGTACATGAAAGTTGCTCAGGACGATGAGACGAATCCGGATACGCAGCCCGTTCATCCGCCACGCGTCCCTAGCATAGTGAACCTGCAACATTTCACCTCCGGTTCATCTATTCGAAAACGCGAAATACCGGGGATACTTTCCCCGATGTTTTCCCCTTTCGCCGGTATCACCTACTACCGCGTTAGGGCACACCTAGCACCGCATATTGCCGCGTCCTACTTTGTGTTACATTTGATTGCTCTGTTATTTATTGTGTTCCCCCTTCGTTACTTCTTTCCGGTAGACTCTGAGACCGGTGCCGATGTCCGTGTGTTTGACTACACTGAAGATGACCCCTCCTTGCCAGAGCAACCAGGCAAGCCCCCCCCCTTGATCACCAGATATCGCCTATTCTCCTCTATACTGCTTGCATTAGAGTAGTGTAGCATGTTACTGCTTTCCGTTAATCCTATTCTGATGCATAGCCTGACATTGTTGCTACATCTGTTGATACCTTACCTGCAATCCTAAATACTTAGTATAGGATGCTAGTTTATCATCATTGGCCCTACATTCTTGTCAGTCTGCCTTGCTATACTATTGGGCCGTGATCACTCGGGAGGTGATCACGGGTATATACTATACATACATACATACTATGCAGATGGTGACTAAAGTCGGGTCAGCTCGATGAGTACCCGCAAGTGATTCTGATGAGGGGGCTGAAAGGACAGGTGGCTCCATCCCGGTAGAGGTGGGCCTGGGTTCCCGACGGCCCCCGACTGTTACATTGTGGCGGAGCGACAAGGCAGGTTGAGACCACCTAGGAGACAGGCGGGCCTGGCCCTGTTCGGTGTTCGCGAATACTTAACACGCTTAACGAGATCTTGGTATTTGATCTGAGTCTGGCCACTGGCCTATACGCACTAACCAACTACGCGGGAAAGATATGGGCACTCGACGTCGTGGTATCAGCCGAAGCCTTCTAGACGTCAGTGACTGAGCGGCGCGCACCGGATTGGAACGTAAGCCTGCTGTTGTATTAAGGGGGCTAGTTCTGCTTTCGGCCGCCCATGAAACGTGCAGGTGTGCAATGGGCGATGGGCCCAGACCCCTGCGCCATAGGAGTTAGACCGGCGTGCTGACCTCTCTGTTAGGCCTAGGTGGGGCTGCGACGTGTTGATCTTCTGAGGCCGGGCATGAACCAGGAAAGTGTGTCCGGCCAAATGGGATCGAGCGTGTTGGGTTATGTGGTGCACCCCTGCAGGGAAGTTAATCTATTCGAATAGCCGTGATCTTCGGTAACAGGATGACTTGGAGTTGTACCTTGACCTTATGACAACTAGAACCGGATACTTAATAAAACACACCCTTCCAAGTGCTAGATACAAACCGGTGATCGCTCTCTAACAGGGCGACGAGGAGAGGATCGCCGGGTAGGATTATGCTATGCGATGCTACTGGAGATGCTACTTGGAGGTGCTACTTGGAGGACTTCAATCTACTCTCTTCTACATGCTGCAAGACGGAGGCTGCCAGAAGCGTAGTCTTCGACAGGATTAGTTATCCCCCCTCTTATTCTGGCATTCTGCAGTTCAGTCCACTGATATGACCCTTTACACATATACCCATGCATATGTAGTGTAGTTCCTTGCTTGCAAGTACTTTGGATGAGTACTCACGGTTGCTTTCTCCCCCCTTTTCCCCCTTTCCTTTCTTTCTGGTTGTCGCAACCAGATGCTGGAGTCCAGGAGCCAGACGCCACCGTCGACGACGACTCCTACTACACCGGAGGTGCCTACTACGTGCAGCCCGCTGACGACGACCAGGAGTAGTTAGGAGGATCCCAGGCAGGAGGCCTACGCCTCTTTCGATCTGTATCCCAGTTTGTGCTAGCCTTCTTAAGGCAAACTTGTTTAACTTATGTCTGTACTCAGATATTGTTGCTTCCGCTGACTCGTCTATGATCAAGCACTTGTATTCGAGCCCTCGAGGCCCCTGGCTTGTATTATGATGCTTGTATGACTTATTTATGTTTTAGAGTTGTGTTGTGATATCTTCCCGTGAGTCCCTGATCTTGATTGTACACATTTGCGTGCATGATTAGTGTACGATTGAATCGGGGGCGTCACACTATACTAAAGCCTGAAACTAAGTGTTTCTACTGCAAAGGAAATGGTCACTGGAAGCGGAAATGCCCTGAATATTTGGTGGATAAGAAGGATGGCAAAGTGAACAAGGGTATATTTTATATACAGGTTATTGATGTGTACCTTACTAGTGTTTATAGTAGCCCCTGGGTATTTGATACTTGTTCGGTTGCTAAAAATTAGTAACTCGAAACAGGAGTTACAGAATAAATAGAGACTAGTTGAGGGTGAAGTGACGATGTGTGTTGGAAGTGGTTCCAAGATTGATATGATCATCATCGCACACTCCCTATACTTACGGGGTTAGTGTTAAACCTAAATAAATGTTATTTGGCATTTGCGTTGAGCATGAATATGATTTGATCATGTTTATTGCAATACAGTTATTCATTTAAAGTCAGAGAATAATTGTTGTTCTGTTTACATGAATAAAACCTTCGATGGTCATACACCCAATGAAAATAGTTTGTTGGATCTCGATCGTAGTGATACACAAATTCATAATATTGACGCCAAAAGATGCAAAGTTGATAATAATAGTGCAACATATTTGTGGCACTGTCGTTTGGGTCATATCGGTGTAAAGCGCATGAAGAAACTCCATAAAGATGGAATTTTTGAATCACTTGGTTATGAATCATTTGATGCTTGCGGACCGTGCCTTTTGGGCAAGATGGCTAAAACTCCGTTCTCCGGAACAATGGAACGAGCTACTGACTTGTTGGAAATAATACATACCGATGTATGCGGTCCAATGAGTGTTTATGCTCGTGGCGGGTGTCGGTGTCAAAACCGGCGGATCACAGGTAGGGGGTCCCGAACTGTGCGTCTAAGGCTAATGGTAACAGGAGGCGGGGGACACAATGTTTACCCAGGTTCGGGCACTCTCGATGGAGGTAATACCCTACTTCCTGCTTGATTGATCTTGATGATATGAGTATTACAAGAGTTGATCTACCACGAGATCGTAGAGGCTAAACCCTAGAAGCTAGCCTATGATTATGATTGTTCTTGTCCTACGGACTAAACCCTACGGTTTATATAGACACCGGCGGGGGCTAGGGTTACACAGAGTCGGTTACAGAGAAGGAGATCTACATATCCAAATTTCCAAGCTTGCCTTCCACGCAAAGGAGAGTCCCACCCGGACACGGGACGAAGTCTTCAATCTTGTGTCTTCATAGTCCAACAGTCCAGCCAAAGTATATAGTCCGGCTGTCCGAGGACCCCTAATCCAGGACTCCCTCAGTAGCCCCTGAACCAGGCTTCAATGACGATGAGTCAGGCGCGCAGATTGTCTTCGGCATTGCAAGGCGGGTTCCTTCTCCGAATACTCCATAGAAGATCTTGAACACAAGGATTGTGTCCGGCTCTGCAAAACAATTTCCACATACCACCGTAGAGAGCACAGTACTCCACAAATCTAATCTGCTGACAACTTTTCACAACGTGACATCACGCCATGGCCCGGTCATTTTTCGAACCATTTTTCTCAACCAGCTGCTGCACATGTTGCGAGGCGGTTTCCTTGGCACGTATTGTCGAAGCAGAGATCGTGTCCCCTTATTACGGGATTCTCATCAATCGGGTGTGGGTAACCCAACCGCGCCATCAACGCGGCGCTTGGGGAATAAGCAAGTTTACCGGGCAAGTGGGGAGGCACAGGATCCCTGCTGCCTTTATAAGGAGATAAGGACTCTCCTTCTTCTCCCACGCCCTCTTCTTTCTTTGTGCATCCATTCCCCCTTGCTCGAGCTCCAGCGCCCAAGCGTTCATCTTCTTCGCCCAAAAAAGATCTTCCGAAAATGTCTGGATCCGAAGCAGGAGGCAAGTGGATGGCCTCTACCATCCGGGAGAAGGATATCAAAAAGCTTCGGGAGGCCGGGTATCTGGCCAAGAAAATCAGCCACCATCTTCCGACGGTGGGATAGATCGTCCCTACTCCGGAACCCCGCGAGAGGGTTGTATTCCTCCCTCATTTTGTCCGCGGGCTACGGTTTCCCCTCCACCCATTCGTTCGCAGCATCATGTATTATTATGGGATCGATTTTCATGATCTATCCCCCAATTCCTTCCTCAACATCTCGACATTCATCGTCGTGTGCGAGGCCTTCCTCCGCATCTCGCCACACTTCGGCTTATGGCTCAAGATCTTTAATGTGAAGCCCAAGGTAGTGAGCGGTGAGCATGCTGAGTGCGGAGGCGCCATGGTGAGCAAGATGCCCAACGTCACATGGCCAATAGGTACTTTCAATGATTTCGTCAAAGAGTTGCAACAGCGGTGGTTTGACATCACTCAGCCGCGCGGCACAGAATGGGCCGCTGCTCCCGAATTCCGATCCGGAGCCCCCCTGCGACTCATGTCCTGGCCCAAGAAGGGCCTGGACTGGTCTTTGCCTAACGAGTTGCCGGCGCTCTAGACGCGCGTCAAGGATATGGAAGACAAGGACATCAAACTTGTCAATGTAGTCCAGGTGATGTTAGTTCGACGGATTCTTCCGTGTCAACACAGGGCTTGCAATTTATGGGAATTCGACCCGGCCAAGCACCAGACCCTGCTAGATCTCTTCGGCTCCTCGCACAAGGACATTTGGAAGGTGCTCTTTAAGTCCGGCAAATCATGGCTGGACTCCGTCGAGGACCGCGGGTACCAACTGTCCCGCCCTGCAAGTTTGGTAAGTCATTGTATGTTGGTAATTTATATGTTTCATTCGCATATCCTGAGGAAAATGCTTAATGTGTTTTCCGCAACTCTCCAAGGGCTAGACGTAGAAGGCGGGGCGGATCTACTGTCCGGCCCCTCTGCCGGAAGAACCGGCCGACCCACTTCTGACGAAGATGCTGCTCCCGGCGCCTTATAAGGCGCCGAAGAAGAAGGCCGAGAAGGAGGCCAAAAAGACCAGGGGCGGCCTTCATCGCCGTGGCACTTCGGACACAGTATCCGAAGATTCCGATGCCCTATCTTCCTCCGGAGTGGACGAGGAAGAGGAAGAAAATCCATCCCCAGTGAGTGGAGGAAATAAAAGGACAGCATCCACATCTCTGGAGGCCGAGTCGCCCAAGAAGGGAAAAACTCCCCTTCCAGAGGAGTCCACCGCTGCTGCCGACAGCAGCCCGGAGTGGGATCCCAGGGTCCAGTCCCTGGTGAACTCGTAAGTATATAGAATCCAAATACGTTTATGCGTCCAGACTCATCATGGCATAATATCTTAATCTGAGCCTTACTTTTTGCAGTCCGGCGAGGTCCCGCACCAAGCAATCCTCGTCGGAGGATTCACTGGGCTCGAATGCGATGGAGAGCGGGACACCCCCGAAGGCCCCTTCCCCCAAACATGTGAATGACACTAAGGTTTCATCCCAAAAGAACCCAGGCCAAGGAGGGGGGAAAAGATCGTAAAGGTGGCGCCAGGGAGTCAAACTTCGGGGGCCGGACACGTGGGAGAGAAGGCTCCCACAGACATCGACGGCGGGGGCTATCTTGAGTTCGGCCCCCAGCCGGACGCGATTCTGGAGACCAATGCGGCTCCGGAAGCAGGCAGGTGGCCTCCCTCAACTGGAGGGGGTGTGCCCGTTCTACCGACAATCTCTGTCCAACCAGAGGTGCCGGATACTTTATCGGCGGTGCTGAAAAGAGCCTCCATCATCGATGAACATCGTGCCCTTATGGGTGCGGTGATTGAGAAGATTCAGTCCGCTGAGAGTGGACTGAATGAAGCCCGCAGCAGCCTTATAACGGGCCTCGAGGTATGTTTTGTGAGGTTTCGAAGAGTGTCATAGTATAGGTAGTATCCCCTGATATACTGTTCCGTGAAAGAAAGAACCGAACAGAGGATCAAATAAATGTTCGCAGGAGACTCACTTGATGGCATCTCTCTGTTGTTCAAAAACAGGCGTCTGTAGCAACTGCCGCCTCTCAAGCTGCGGAAGTCTCCGGACTGAGGCAGAGTCTAGAGCGGGCCGAGGGAGAACTCGGCCAAGTGAAGAAGTAGTTGGAGGATAACCAAGGTATGCAGAAACCTTGTTCGCATTCAGCACAAATGAATTGGTTAGTACAATGAAAATATTTCTATGTTATGCTCTAGGGGCGATGGCAGAAATTGAGGCTGTTAAGAAGGTTGTGGCCGAAGCCGAGAAGAAGGCAGCCACCGAGAAGGCTCTTCGCGAAAAGCACGAGGCTAGGTTATTAAAGCTGAGCGAGAGCTTCAAGAGGCCGTGGAGAAATGCAAGACCTTGGAGCAGAGTTTATCAAGGAAAGAATCCGAACTCTCCCAAGCTCGCCAAGCCACAAGTGATGCCCAGGGGTAAGCCCAAGGTGCCCTGAAGGAAATCCAGGAAGCGAGGAAGATTGCGGCTGGTAAGGCTTTTCCTGTACAAAGCGGGTATTTAAAAGGAGAAAATCAAGTTAATAATTTGAATTCTGATTTTTTTTCAGGGGTATTTGCGGAGCTGCCACACAGCATATTTGATGCCACACAATTCTATTGAGCTGAAGAAAGGAGCACTACGGAGAAGCTCTTCTGGTCGCAGTATCTGGCGCTGGTGTATCCGGTGCCACTTGCCGATCAGCTGAAGCAGTTGATCAAACTGCATAAGGCAGCTGAACTAGCCATGAAGGATTTACTTATCCGGCTATGGCCCGCCGAGCCGATTCCAAGTAGCTACTTCAGGCTCGTGAAGTGCCTTGTGAGTGCCTGCCCTTGACTTGATGTCATCAAGCGGTCGGTCTGTATTGAGGGTGCACGAATGGCCTTCGCCCGCGCAAAGGTGCACTGGGGGAAGATGGATGCTGAAAAGTTGATGACCGAGGGACCGCCGGAGGGGAAGGAGCACCGCAAGCCCGAATTATATTATGATAGTGTCTTAAAAGGATCCCGCCTTGCGGCGGAGCGATGTACCAAGGACATTATATTTCCATGAATACAGTCATGTTGTCCTTTGTAATGTTGAACAAGGTCATTTCTATTGTTTATTGCCTGTTATGTGAAAGTTTTTCCTCCTGAGCAGGTCGTTTTATATATTAATCCTGATAGTTGGCCAATCGTTGGCTTCTGCCCCCACGTAGGAAGTACGGGGGTGTTTAGGATAAACCTGAGCACTCTTTATCCCAGTTTTGGGTCCTTGAAGGAGGTGTTCAGCACAACGAACCAGGCAATTGGACTATAGGGCTTTATCGCTCTCACTTAGCCATAGGAGTTTAACAAAAGGAAGGTAGGCGCAACCCCTGGTGTTCGGAAGACTGCACGAGGGGCTCTATAAGCACCTGATCGGAAGAAGAGCCGATCCATCGCACGCTGCATTGGTTATGGCATTATGCGGAAGAAATCCTTAAAGATTTTACAACCTCTCGAACAGCTGACCAGCTCTCGCCGTATCATGATAGTCAATTTTCGGCTTTCTCTACTGAGGCGCTCATCCGGAAGAACCGAGACACAATCGCACTAGTTCTCCCTATGCCGCCCTAGCCGATGTAGCAGAACGTAAGGCAGCAAAACATAGGAGCCGGGCAAACCCAACTATTGACCCAAGACATGATTCGGAGCTGATGCATATAATGCTATAAGTTTGGGGTGCCGAACGACCGTGAAGGTGGTCGGACTTTATTGCCGTATTGTGGGTACAATGGAGCCCCTGGCATATTAAGGCATATCACGATGTACGGATGCCATTTGACAAAAGAGTGTCGATAAGAAACAACAGCAGATGAGTGTCATATAAAGCCACATGTTGTAATTGAATAACACGTCGATGCGTATGAATACAGGTAATGTGATGCAAAGAGATATGACTTCGGAACCTGCTGAGATCAAGCGGGAGGAGGCTGTGTGCGGATCCGGAGTGTAACCGGATGGTTGTTAAGTGGCATCTCTAAGGATTCCCTTACGCATTCGAGCTGTTTCCATGCTGCCCGTCCTGGCCTACGCAAGAGTGGACCTGCAAAGATAGTGCAAAAAAGATATTTATGTGCCATGGAGCAGTTAAGCCGCATTGTGTGGCCTATCCTAGCTGTGCCTCCGTTTACTGTCGGAGTGCTTTAATTGAGCTCGGATGAGCCGGGCTATCCTGCCGCAGAGTAGTACGGACTCCCTTGACAGTGTCCGGGAGCTTGGCTGTCGACTCGAGGTTTGATTGAAAGATGCCTTTCGTTGCTTCTAAGGCGGCTGTACACTCTTCGGTGCAGAGGTGGAGTTCTGCCTTGCCATTAACTGTTATGACGCCCCGCGGACCGGGCATCTTGAGCTTATAGTAGGCATAGTGTGGCACCGCGTTGAATCGAGCAAACGCGGTTCGTCCAAGCAGTGCATGATAATTACTGCGGAAAGGGACGATGTCGAAGACTAACTCTTCGATACGGTAATTGTTTGGTGATCCGAAGACTACCTCCAGAGTGACAGAGCCTGTACAACGGGCCCCACACCTGGTATAACACCTTTAAAGGTGGTTTTAGTGGGATTGATCATCGAATGATCAATACCCATCTTGCGCACTGTGTCCTGATAAGGCAGGTTCAGGCTGCTGCCACCGTCCATAAGGACTCGTGTGAGGTGGAATCCGTCAATGATGGGGTCGAGGACCAATGCGGCTGAACCGCCATGACGGATAATGGTAGGATGGTCCCTGCGATCGAAAGTGATCGGACAAGAAGACCATGGGTTGGATTTTGGGGCGACTAGCTCCATCACATAGACGTCCATTAGTGCACGCTTCCGTTCCCGCTTGGGAATATGGGTTGCGTATATCATGTTCACCGTTTTCACCTGGGGAGGAAATTTCTTCTGTCCTCCTGTGTTCGGCGGCCGGGGCTCCTCGTCGTCATCGCTATGCAGCCCCTTCCTTGTTTTCGGCATTCAACTTGCCGGCCTGTTTGAACACCCAACATTCTCTGTTGGTGTGGTTGGCTGGTTTATCGGGGGTGCCCTGAATTTGACACGAGCGATCGAGTATGCGGTCTAGACTAGACGGGCTCGGATTGTTTCTTTTGAATGGCTTTTTTCGCTGACCGGACTTAGAGCCACTGAATCCGGCATTGACTGCCATGTCTTCAGCATTGTCGCCATTATTGCGACGCTTGTGTCTGTTGCATCGTCGCTTGTCTCTGGCATCTGAAGTGTCACGATTTCTTGATGTGTTGTTGCTACGAGCCAGCCAGCTATCCTCGCCCGCACAAAAGCGGGTCATGAGTGTCGTGAGGGCTGCCATGGACTTTGGCTTCTCTTGACCGAGGTGTCGGGCGAGCCACTCGTCGCGGATGTTATGCTTAAAGGCCGCTAGGGCTTCGGCATCCGGACAGTCAACGATTTGGTACTTTTTAGTTAGGAACCGAGTCTAGAATTTCCTGGCTGACTCTCCGGGCTGTTGGGTGCTACGTCTTGAGCTAGCGTTGGTTTTCCCCAAAGAGGAGAGGGTGATGCAGCAAGTGTAGCGTAAGTATTTCTCTCAGTTTTTGAGAACCAAGGTATCAATCCAGTAGGAGGCTCCTCAAAAGTTCCACGTGCCTACACAAACAAACTGAGAACTCACAACCAAAGCAATAAAGGGGTTGTCAATCCCTTCACGGCCACTTGCGAAAGTGAGATCTGATAGAGATAGTATGATAAGATAATATATTTTTGGTATTTTATAATATAGATGCAAGAAAGTAAATATCCAAATAAAAGTAGATTGAAAGCAAATATGATAAGAGATAGACCCCGGGGCCATAGGTTTCACTAGAGGCTTCTCTCGTGAGCATAAGTATTACGGTGGGTGAACAAATTACTATCGAGCAATTGATAGAAAAGCGAATAATTATGACGTTATCTAGGCATGATCATGTATATAGGCATCACGTCCATAACAAGTAGACCGACTCCTGCCTGCATCTACTACTATTACTCCACACATCGACCGCTATCCAACATGCATCTAGAGTATTAAGTTCATAAGAACAGAGTAACGCATTAAGCAAGATGACATGATGTAGAGGGATAAACTCATGCAATATGATATAAACCCCATCTTGTTATCCTCGATGGTAACAATACAATACGTGTCTTGCAACCCTTTCTGTCACTGGGTAAGAACACCGCAAGATTGAACTCAAAGCTAAGCACTTCTCCCATGGCAAGAAAGATCAATCTAGCAGGCCAAACCAAACCGATAATTCAAAGAGACTTGCAAAGATAACTCAATCATACATAAAAGAATTCAGAGAATATTCAATTAATATCCATAGATAAATCTGATCATAAACCCACAATTCATCGGATCTCGACAAACACACCGCAAAAAGAGATTACATCAAATAGATCTCCACAAGAGAGGGGGAGAACATTGTATTGAGATCCAAAAAGAGAGAAGAAGACATCTAGCTAATAAGTATGGACCCGTAGGTCTGTGGTAAACTACTCACAACTCATAGGAGGGGCAAGGATGTTGATGTAGAGGCCCTCCATGGTCGATTCCCCCTTCGGCAGAGTGCCGGTGAAGGCTCCAAGATGGGATCTCACAGATACAGAAGGTTACGGTGGTGGAAATTGTGTTTCGTGGTGCCCCTGGATGTTTTCGGGGTCCATAGGTATATATAGGAGGAAGAAGTACATCGGTGGATGCCCGAGGGGCCCATGAGATAGGGGGCGCGCCCTACAGGGGGGGCGCCCTCCTATCTCGTGGAGGCTCCGGTTGTTTCTTGACTTGCACTCCAAGCTCTCCGGATCTTGTTCGTTCCAAAAATCACGTTCCCGAAGGTTTCATTCCGTTTGGACTCCGTTTGATATTCCTTTTCTTCGAAATACTGAAATAGGCAAAAAAACAGCAATATGGGCTGGGCCTCCGGTTAGTAGGTTAGTCCCAAAAATGATAATAATGTATAAAATAAAGCCCATAAACATCCAAAACAGGTAATATAATAGCATGGAACAATCAAAAATTATAGATACATTGGAGACGTATCAAGCATCCCCAAGCTTAATTCCTGCTCGTCCTCGAGTAGGTAAATGATAAAAAGAGAATTCTTGATGTGGAATGCTACCTAGCATAATTCTCAATGTAATTTTCTTTAATGTGGCTAGAATGTTCAGATCCAAATAATACAAAATAAAAGTTCATATTGACATAAGAAATAGTAATACTTTAAGCATACTAAGCAAAGTAATCATGTCTTCTCAAAATAACATGGCCAAAAGAAAGTTATCCCTACAAAATCATATAGTCTGGCTGTTGCTCTATCTTCATCACACAAAGTATTTAATCATGCACAACCCCGATGATGAGCCAAGCAATTGTTTCATACTTTAATAATCTCAAACTCTTTCAACTTTCACACAATACATGAGCGTGAGCCATGGACATAGCACTATATGTGGAATAAAATGGTGGTTGTGGGGGAGACAAAAAGGAGAAGATAGTCTCACATCAACTAGGCGTATCAACGGGCTATGGAGATGCCCATTAATAGATATCAATGTGAGTGAGTAGGGATTGCCATGCAACGGATGCACTAGAGCTATAAATATATGAAAGCTCAACAAAAGAAAACTAGTGGGTGTGCATCCAACTTGCTTGCTCACGAAGACCTAGGGCATTTTGAGGAAGCCCATCATTGGAATATACAAGCCAGGTTCTATAATGAAAAATTCCCACTAGTATATGAAAGTGACAACATATGAGACTCTCTATCATGAAGATCATGGTGCTATTTTGAAGCACAAGTGTGGAAAAAGAGATAGTAGCATTGTCCCTTCTCTCTTTTTCTCTCATTCCTTTTTTTCTTTTTTTTCTTTTTTTTCTTTGGCCTTCTTTTTTTCTTTTCTTTTTGGCCTTTCTCTTTTTTTTTCTTTTTTTCTTTTTGTAAAGTCCGAAGTCTCATCCCGACTTGTGGGGGAATCATAGTCTTCATCATCCTTTCCTCACTGGGACAATGCTCTAATAATGAAGATCATCACACTTTTATGGATTTACAACTCAAAAATTACAACTCAAAGCTAGAACAAGATATGACTCTATGAATGCCTCCGGCGGTATACCGGGATATGCAATGAATCAAGAGCGACATGTATGAAGATTATGATGGTGGCTTTGCCACAAATACGATTTCAACTACATGATCATGCAAAGAGCAATATGACAATGATGAAACGTGTCATAATAAACGGAATGGTGGAAAGTTGCATGACAATATATCTCGGAATGGCTATGGAAATGCCATAATAGGTAGGTATGGTGGCTGTTTGGAGGAAGGTATATGGTGGGTGTATGGTACCGGCGAAAGTTGCACGGTACAAGAGAGGCTAGCAATAATGGAGGGGTGAAAGGGTGCGTATAATCCATGGACTCAACATTAGTCAAAAGAACTCATATACTTGTTGTAAAAATTTAGAAGTCATCAAAAACCAAAGCACTACGCGCATGCTCCTAGGGGGATAGATTGGTAGGAAAAGACCATCACTCATCCCCGACTGCCACTCATAAGGAAGACATTCAATAAATAAAATTGTCCTCCAACTTCATCACAAAGCGGTTCAGCATACGTGCATGCTACGGGAATCACAAACTTCAACACAAGAATTCTTTAAATCCATAATCACCCAACTAGCATGTCTTTAATATCACTACCTCCATATCTCAAAACAATTATCAAGCATCAAATTGATCATAGCATCCAATTCACTTCCTATGATAGTTTTTATTATACCCAACTTGGATGCTCATCATTCTAGGACCAAATTTGTAACCATAGAAAATACCATTCTGTACTAAGAGACTCTCAAAATAATATAAGCGAAGCATGAGAGACTAGCAATTTCTATAAAATTAAGATACCACCATGCTCTAAAAGATATAAGTGAAGCACTAGAGCAAAAACTATCAAGCTCAAAAGATATAAGTGAAGCACATAGAGTATTCTAGCAAATTCTAATCAAATAGGCTTCTCCCAAAAGGTGTGTTACAGCAAGGATGATTGTGTTAAACTAACAAGAAAAGACTAATATAATACATGATGCTCCAAGCAAAACACATATCATGTGGCGAATAAAAATATAGCTCCAAGTAAAGTTACCAATGAACGAAGACGAAAGAGGGGATGCCTTCTCGAGACATCCCCAAGCTTAGGATTTTGGCTATTCTTGAATATCTTGGGGTGCCTTGGGCATCCTCAAGCTTAGGCTCTTGCCACTCTTTATTCCATAGTCCATAAAAGCTTTATCCAAAACTTGAAAACTTCACAACACAAAACTCAACAGGAAATCTTATAAGCTCCGTTAGTGAAAGAAAACAAAACCACCACATAAGGTACTGTAATGAACTCATTCTTTATTTATTTGGGTGTTAAACCTACTGTATTCCAACTTCCTTATGGTTTAAAAACTAATTTATTAGCCATAGATGCATTGAAATAAGCAAACAACACACGAAAAACAGAATCTGTCAAAAACAGAACAGTCTGTAGCAATTTGTAACTAACGCAAACTTCTGGAACTCTAAACATCCTACCAAAATAGGACGTACGGGAAAATTTGTTTATTGATCAGAAGCAAAAAGAATCAATGCAAAATCACGTTTCCGTGATTTATTGAATTTTTTCTCGTGAGCACAAAGTTTCTGTTTTTCAGCAGAATCAAATCAACCATCATCATAGTTTATCCTATAGGTTCTACTTGGCACAAACACTAAACAAAAGACAAAAATACATCTAAACAGAAATTAGAAACAAAATTTAACATTAAACAGGAACAAAAACAAAGAACATAAAGAAAATTGGGTTGCCTCCCAATTAGCGCTATCGTTTAACGCCCCTAGCTAGGCATAAAAGCGAGGATAGATCTAACGAGTGCCATCTTTGGCACTTGATTCCTAAGTAGCACACATGATAGATTCATAAGGTAATTTGACTTTCTTTCTTGGAAAGTGCTCCATGCCTTTCTTTAAGGGAAATTGCAATCTAATGTTCCCTTCTTTCATATCGATAATCGCACCAATCGTTCTAAGGAAAGGTCTACCAAGAATAATAGGGCAAGAAAGATTGCAATCTATATCAAGAACGATAAAATCTACGGGCACCAAATTTCTATTTGCAACAATAAGAACATCATTGATCCTTCCCATAGGCTTTTTAATGGTGGAATCCGCAAGGTGCAAATTTAAAGAGCAATCTTCAAAATCATGGAAACCTAGAATATCACATAAAGTTTTCGAAATCGTGGAAATACTAGCACCCAAATCACACAAAGCAAAACACTCATAATCTTTAATTCTAATCTTTATAGTAGGTTCCCACTCATCATTAAGTTTTCTAGTTATAGAAACTTCTAAATTAAGTTTTTTCATCATAAGATTGCATCAAGGCATCAACAATATGTTTGGTAAAAGCTTTGTTTTGACTATAAGCATGAGGAGAATAAACAACAGATTGCAACAAGGAAATACAACTTTTTAAAGAGCAATTATCATAATGAAATTCCTTGAAATCCGAGATACTAGGTTCAACATTATTAAAAGTTAAGGATTCTCCAATCTCTCTTTTACCAAATTTAGCATTAAGATCTAAAGACTTCGAATTCTTGGGACTCCTTCTAGGCAAAGTTGAGTCATCATCAGTCCCATAATCATCAAAATTCATATTGCAAAACATAGATCTAATAGGAGATGCATCAATAAGATCTCATTAACGATCACTTTTAAAAGCATCATTATTTTTCTTGCATCGTCATAATTCTTTCACTGATATCATTATTTAGCGGCATCTTATTAAAACTACCATAAGAATTATTGTAGGAATTTCCATAATTATTAGAGGAATTACTAGGGAACGGTCTAGCATTAAAATTTCCTCTATAAGCATTGTTTCCAAAACTATTCCTACCAACAAAATTCACATCCATAGATTCATTATTATTCCAATCAAGGAAGACAAAGGCATATCATTAGGATCGAGAGGAGTATTTTAGTAGCAAACAGCTTCATAAGTTCATCCATCTTTTCATTCAAAACATTGATTTCTTCTATAGCATATGCACTTTTTTACTAGAAGATTCTTTCGGTGTGCCATGAGAATAATTAGCCATAATATTATCAAGAGTTTTGTAGCATCTCCTAATGTGATTTCCATAAAGGTGCCTCCCGCGGCCGAATCTAAAAGATTTCTAGAAGCAAAATTCAACCGGCATAAAAATTTTGTATGATCATCCATAAATTCAAACGATGAGTTAGGGCAATTGTGAAGCATCAATTTCATTCTTTCCCAAGATTGGGCAACATGCTCATGATCAAGTTGTTTAAAATTCATAATATCGTTCCTAAGAGTGATGATCTTAGCGGGAGGAAAATACTTAGAGATAAAAGCGTCTTTGCACTTGTTCCAAGAATCAATACTATTTTTAGGCAAAGACGAAAACCAAACTTTAGCATGATCTCTAAGTGAAAACAGACATAACTTAAATTTGACAATATTGTTATCCGTATCTTTCTTCTTTTGCATATCACACAAATCAACAAAATTGTTTAGATGGGTAGCGGCATCTTCACTAGGAAGGCCAGAGAATTGATCTTTCATAACAAGATTCAGCAAAGCAGCATTGATTTCACAAGACTCAACATCATTAAGAGGAGCAATCGGAGTACTAAGGAAATCATTATTATTGGTGTTCGAGAAATCACACAATTTGGTATTATCTTGTGCCATGGTAACAAGTAATCCAACACACAAGCAAACAAAAAAAGGCAAGCGGAAAAGAGAGGAGGAGATTGGGAAAGAGAGGGCGAATAAAACGGCAAGGGTGAAGTGGGGGGAGAGGAAAACGAGAGGCAAATGGCAAATAATGTAAATGCAAGGGAGATGGGTTTGTGATAGGTACTTGGTATGTCTTGACTTGAGCGAAGACCTCCCCGGCAACGGCGCCAGAAATCCTTCTTGCTACGTCTTGAGCTAGCGTTGGTTTTCCCCGAAGAGGAGAGGGTGATGCAGCAAGTGTAGCGTAAGTATTTCCCTCAGTTTTGAGAACCAAGGTATCAATCCAGTAGGAGGCTCCTCCAAAGTCCCACGCGCCTACACAAACAAACTGAGAACTCGCAACCAACGCAATAAAGGGGTTGTCAATCCCTTCACGACCACTTGCGAAAGTGAGATCTGATAGAGATAGTATGATAAGATAATATATTTTTGGTATTTTATAATATAGATGCAAGAAAGTAAAGATGCAAATAAAAGTAGATTGAAAGCAAATATGATAAGAGATAGACCCGGGGGCCATAGGTTTCACTAGAGGCTTCTCTCGTGAGCATAAGTATTATGGTGGGTGTACAAATTACTATCGAGCAATTGATAGAAAAGCGAATAATTATGACGTTATCTAGGCATGATCATGTATATAGGCATCACGTCCATAACAAGTAGACCGACTCCTGCCTGCATCTACTACTATAACTCCACACTTCGACCGCTATCCAGCATGCATCTAGAGTATTAAGTTCATAGGAACAGAGTAACGCATTAAGCAAGATGACATGATGTAGAGGGATAAACTCATGCAATATGATATAAACGCCATCTTGTTATCCTCGATGGCAACAATACAATACGTGTCTTGCAACCCTTTCTATCACCGGGTAAGAACACCGCAAGATTGAACCCAAAGCTAAGCACTTCTCCCATGGCAAGAAAGATCAATCTAGTAGGCCAAACCAAACCGATAATTCGAAGAGACTTGCAAAGATAACTCAATCATACATAAAAGAATTCAGAGAAGATTCAATTAATATCCATAGATAAATCTGATCATAAACCCACAATTCATCGGATCTCGACAAACACACCGCAAAAAGAGATTACATCGAATAGATCTCCACAAGAGAGGGGGAGAACATTGTATTGAGATCCAAAAAGAGAGAAGAAGCCATCTAGCTAATAACTATGGACCCGTAGGTTTGTGGTAAACTACTCACAACTCATAGGAGGGGCAAGGATGTTGATGTAGAGGCCCTCCATGGTCGATTCCCCCTCCGGCAGAGTGCCGGCGAAGGCTCCAAGATGGGATCTCGCGGAGACAGAAGGTTACGGTGGTGGAAATTGTGTTTCGTGGTGCCCCTGGATGTTTTCGGGGTCCGTAGGTATATATAGGAGGAAGAAGTACGTCGGTGGATGCCCGAGGGGCCCACAAGACAGGGGCGCGCCCTACAAGGGGGCGCGCCCTCCTATCTCGTGGAGGCTCATGTTGTTTCTTGACTTGCACTCCAAGCTCTCCGGATCTTGTTCGTTCCAAAAATCAAGGTTTCATTCCGTTTGGACTCCGTTTGATATTCCTTTTCTTCGAAATACTGAAATAAGCAAAAAAACAGCAATATGGGTTGGGCCTCCGGTTAGTAGGTTAGTCCCAAAAATGATAATAATGTATAAAATAAAGCCCATAAACATCCAAAACAGGTAATATAATAGCAAGGAACAATCAAAAATTATAGATACGTTGGAGACGTATCATTGGGTTATGTGACTTAAGTCATTAGCATCAGGTGGTCGCACATAAGTGCCCTGGAAGTTGTCATGGAATGCGTCTTCCAGGTTCTCCCAACTGCCAATGGAGTTTGCCGGCAGGTTATTCAGCCAATGCCGAGCCGGTCCTTTGAGCTTTGATGGGAGGCACTTGATGGCATGTAGATCATCGCCCCGGGCCATGTGAATGTGGAGAAGGAAATCTCCAATCCATACCACGGGGTCTGTTGTACCATCATATGATTCAATCTGTTGGAAATATGCCCTAGAGGCAATAATAAAAGGATTATTATTATATTTCCTTGTTCATTATAATTGTCTTTTATTCATGCTATAATTGTATTATCCAAAAATCGTAATACACGTGTGAATACATAGACCACAATACGTCCCTAGTAAGCCTCTAGTTGACTAGCTCGTTGGTCAACAGATAGTCATGGTTTCCTGACTATGGACATTAGATGTCATTGACAACGGGATCACATCATTAGGAGAATGATGTGATGGACAAGACCCAATCCTAAGCATAGCACAAGATCGTGTAGTTCGTTTTGCTAGAGCTTTTCCAATGTCAAGTATCTCTTCCTTAGACCATGAGATCGTGTAACTCCCGGATACCGTAGAAGTGCTTTGGGTGTACCAAACGTCACAACGTAACTGGGTGACTATAAAGGTGCACTACAGGTATCTCCGAAAGTGTCTGTTGGGTTGACACGGATCGAGACTGGGATTTGTCACTCCGGATTACGGAGAGGTATCACTGGGCCCACTCGGTAGTGCATCATCATAATGAGCTCAAAGTGACCAAGTGTCTGGTCACGGGATCATGCATTACGGTACGAGTAAAGTGACTTGCCGGTAACGAGACTGAACGAGGTATTGGGATACCGACGATCGAGTCTCGGGCAAGTAACATACCGTCTGACAAAGGGAATAGTATACGGGGTTGTTGAATCCTCGACATCGTGGTTCATCCGATGACATCATCGAGGAGCATGTGGGAGCCAACATGGGTATCCAGATCCCGCTGTTGGTTATTGACCGGAGAGCCGTCTCGGTCATGTCTGCATGTCTCCCGAACCCGTAGGGTCTACACACTTAAGGTTCGGTGACGCTAGGGTTATTAGGAAGACTTGTATGTGATTACCGAATGTTGTTCTGAGTCCCGGATGAGATCCCGGACGTCACGAGGAGTTCCGGAAGGGTCCGGAGGTAAAGATTTATATATGGGAAGTTGTCATGCGGACACCGGAAAGTTTCGGGGGCATATCGGTATTGTACCGGGGCCACCGGAAGGGTTCCGGGGGTCCACCGGGAGGGGCCACCCCTCTTGGTGGGCCACATGGGCCGCGTGGGGCAGGGCACCAGCCCCTGGAGGGCTGGGCGCCCCCCCCTTGGGCCCATGCGCCTAGGGTTGGGGGGGGAACCCTAGTGGGGGCGCACCCCCTTGCTTGGGGGGCAAGCCCCCCTCCCTGGCCGCCGCCCCCCCTCTAGATCTCATCTAGAGGGGGCCGGCCCCCTTCCCCCTTCCCCTATAAATAGAGGGGCGAGGGGAGGGCTGAACACCTGATCCAAGGCGCAGCCCCTCCCCTCCCCAACACCTCTCCTCCTCCGTTGAGCGCTTGGCGAAGCCCTGTCGGAGTACTGCCTCTCCACCATCATCACGCCGTCGTGCTGCTGCTGGAGCCTTCTTCCTCAACCTCTCCTTCCCCTTGCTGGATCAAGAAGGAGGAGACGTCGTCCGTACCGTACGTGTGTTGAACGCGGAGGTGCTGTCCGTTCAGCACTTGGTCATCGGTGATCTGAATCACGGCGAGTACGACTCCATCATCACCGTTCCCTTGAACGCTTCCGCACGCGATCTACAAGTGGTATGTAGATGCAATCTCTCTCCCATGACTCGTTGCTTAGATGAACTCATAGATGGATCTTGGTGAAACCGTAGGAAAATTTTAATTTTCTGCAACGTTCCCCAACAGTGGCATCATGAGCTAGGTCTATGCGTAGTTCTCTATTGCACGAGTAGAACACAATTTTGTTGTGGGCGTAGATCTTGTCAACTTGCTTGCCGCTACTAGTCTTTTCTTGCTTCAGCGGTATTGTGGGATGAAGCGGCCCGGACCGACCTTACACGTACGCTTACGTGAGACAGGTTCCACCGACTGACATGCACTAGTTGCATAAGGTGGCTAGCGGGTGTCTGTCTCTCCTACTTTAGTTGGAGCGGATTAGATGAAAAGGGTCCTTATGAAGGGTAAATAGAAGTTGACAAAATCACGTTGTGGTTATTCGTAGGTAAGAAAACGTTCTTGCTAGAACCCAATTGCAGCCACGTAAAAGATGCAACAACAATTAGAGGACGTCTAACTTGTTTTTGCAGCAATTGTCATGTGATGTGATATGGCCAGAAGTTGTGATGAATGATGAATGATATATTGTGATGTATGAGATCATGTTCTTGTAATAGGAATCACGACTTGCATGTCGATGAGTATGACAACCGGCAGGAGCCATAGGAGTTGTCTTTATTTTTGTATGACCTGCGTGTCATTGAAGAACGCCATGTAAATTACTTTACTTTATTGCTAAACGCGTTAGCCATAGAAGTAGAAGTAGTCGTTGGCGTGACAACTTCATGAAGACACAATGATGGAGATCATGATGATGGAGATCATGGTGTCATGCCGGTGACGAAGATGATCATGGAGCCCCGAAGATGGAGATCAAAGGAGCTATATGATATTGGCCATATCATGTCACTACTATATAATTGCATGTGATGTTTATTATGTTTTATGCATCTTGTTTACTTAGAACGGCGGTAGTAAATAAGATGATCCCTTATAATAATTTCAAGAAAGTGTTCCCCCTAACTGTGCACCGTTGCTAAAGTTCGTCGTTTCGAAGCACCACGTGATGATCGGGTGTGATAGATCCT
The DNA here is from genome assembly GCF_018294505.1 of Triticum aestivum. Taxonomy (NCBI): domain Eukaryota; kingdom Viridiplantae; phylum Streptophyta; class Magnoliopsida; order Poales; family Poaceae; genus Triticum; species Triticum aestivum. Next base: position 406,618,226 of record NC_057795.1, read on the forward strand.
TACGTTCACATACAACGGGTGTAAGACAGATTTACACATGCAGAACACTTAGGGTTAACTTGACGAGCCTAGCATGTACAGACATGGCCTCGGAACACAGAGACCGAAAGGTCGAACATGAGTCGTATGGAAGATACGATCAACATGGAGATGTTCACCGATGATGACTAGTCCGTCTCACGTGATGATCGGACACGGCCTAGTCGACTCGGATCGTGTAACACTTAGATGACTAGAGGGATGTCTAATCTGAGTGGGAGTTCATTAAATAATTTGATTAGATGAACTTAATTATCATGAACTTAGTCTAAAACTTTTGCAAAATATGTCTTGTAGATCAAATGGCCAACGCTCATGTCAACATGAACTTCAACGCGTTCCTAGAGAAAACCAAGCTGAAAGATGATGGCAGCAACTATTCGGACTGGGTCCGGAACCTGAGGATCATCCTCATAGCAGCCAAGAAAGATTATGTCCTAGATGCACCGCTAGGTGAAGCACCCATCCCAGAGAACCAAGACGTTATGAACACTTGGCAATCACGTGCTGATGATTACTCCCTCGTTCAGTGCGGCATGCTTTACAGCTTAGAACCGGGGCTCCAAAAGCGTTTTGAGAAGCACGGAGCATATGAGATGTTCGAGGAGCTGAAAATGGTTTTCCAAGCTCATGCCCGGGTCGAGAGATATGAAGTCTCCGACAAGTTCTATAGTTGTAAGATGGAGGAAAACAGTTCTGTCAGTGAGCACATACTCAAAATGTCTGGGTTGCACAACCGCCTGTCCCAGTTGGAGATCAACCTCCCGGAAGAGGCGGTCATTGACAGAATCCTTCAGTCGCTCCCACCGAGCTACAAGAGCTTTGTGTTGAACTACAATATGCAGGGGATGGTGAAGACCATTCCTGAAGTATTCTCAATGCTGAAGTCAGCAGAGGTTGAAATCAAGAAAGAACATCAAGTGTTGATGGTCAATAAGACCACTAAGTTCAAGAAGGGCAAGGGTAAGAAGAACTTCAAGAAGGACGGCAAAGATGTTGCCGCGCCCGGTAAGCCAGTTGCCGGGAAGAAGTCAAAGAATGGACCCAAGCCTGAAACTGAGTGCTTTTATTGCAAGGGGAAGGGTCACTGGAAGCGGAACTGCCCCAAATACTTAGCGGACAAGAAGGCCGGCAACACTAAAGGTATATTTGATATACATGTAATTGATGTGTACCTTACCAGTACTCGTAGTAACTCCTGGGTATTTGATACCGGTGCCGTTGCTCACATTTGTAACTCACAGCAGGAGCTGCGGAATAAGCGGAGACTGGCGAAGGACGAGGTGACGATGCGCGTCGGGAATGGTTCCAAGGTCGATGTGATCGCCGTCGGCACGCTACCTCTACATTTACCTACGGGATTAGTTTTAAACCTCAATAATTGTTATTTAGTGCCAAGTTTGAGCATGAACATTGTATCTGGATCTCGTTTGATACGAGATGGCTACTCATTTAAATCCGAGAATAATGGTTGTTCTATTTATATGAGAGATATGTTTTATGGTCATGCCCCGATGGTCAATGGTTTATTCTTAATGAATCTCGAACGTAATGTTACACATATTCATAGTGTGAATACCAAAAGATGTAAAGTTGATAACGATAGTCCCACATACTTGTGGCACTGCCGCCTTGGTCACATTGGTGTCAAGCGCATGAAGAAGCTCCATGCTGATGGACTTTTAGAGTCTCTAGATTATGAATCATTTGACACATGCGAACCATGCCTCATGGGCAAAATGACCAAGACCCCGTTCTCCGGAACAATGGAGCGAGCAACCAACTTGTTGGAAATCATACATACCGATGTGTGCGGTCCAATGAGCGTTGAGGCTCGCGGAGGATATCGTTATGTTCTCACTCTCACTGATGACTTGAGTAGATATGGGTATGTCTACTTGATGAAACACAAGTCTGAGACCTTTGAAAAGTTCAAGGAATTTCAGAATGAAGTAGAGAATCAACGTGACCGAAAGATAAAGTTCTTACGATCGGATCGTGGAGGAGAATATTTAAGTCACGAATTTGGTACACACTTAAGAAAATGTGGAATCGTTTCACAACTCACGCCGCCTGGAACACCTCAGCGTAACGGTGTGTCCGAACGTCGTAATCGCACTCTATTGGATATGGTGCGATCTATGATGTCTCTTACCGATTTACCGCTATCATTTTGGGGATACGCTCTAGAGACAGCTACATTCACTTTAAATAGGGCACCGTCTAAATCCGTTGAGACGACACCGTATGAATTATGGTTTGGGAAGAAACCTAAGCTGTCGTTTCTAAAAGTTTGGGGATGCGATGCTTATGTCAAGAAACTTCAACCTGAAAAGCTCGAACCCAAGTCGGAAAAATGCGTCTTCATAGGATACCCTAAGGAAACCATTGGGTATACCTTCTACTTAAGATCCGAGGGCAAGATCTTTGTTGCCAAGAACGGATCCTTTCTGGAAAAAGAGTTTCTCTCGAAAGGAGTAAGTGGGAGGAAAGTAGAACTCGATGAAGTACTACCTCTTGAACCGGAAAGTAGTGCAGCTCAGGAAAACGTTCCTGTGGTGCCTACACCGACTGGAGAGGAAATTAATGATGATGATCAAGGTACTTCTGATCAAGTTGCTACTGAACTTCGTAGGTCCACAAGGACACGTTCCACACCAGAGTGGTATGGCAACCCTGTCCTGGAAATCATGTTGTTAGACAACGGTGAACCTTCGAACTATGAAGAAGCGATGGCGGGCCCAGATTCCAACAAATGGCTAGAAGCCATGAAATCCGAGATAGAATCCATGTATGAAAACAAAGTATGGACTTTGACTGACTTGCCCGATGATCGGCGAGCGATAGAAAACAAATGGATCTTTAAGAAGAAGACGGACGCGGATGGTAATGTCACCATCTATAAAGCTCGACTTGTCGCTAAGGGTTATCGGCAAGTTCAAGGGATTGACTACGATGAGACTTTCTCTCCCGTAGCGAAGCTTAAGTCCGTCCGAATCATGTTAGCAATTGCCGCATACTATGATTATGAGATATGGCAGATGGACGTCAAAACGGCATTCCTTAACGGGCATCTTAAGGAAGAACTGTATATGATGCAGCCGGAGGGTTTTGTCGATCCTAAGAATGCTAACAAAGTGTGCAAGCTCCAGCGATCCATTTATGGGCTGGTGCAAGCATCTCGGAGTTGGAACATTCGCTTTGATGAGATGATCAAAGCGTTTGGGTTTATGCAGACTTATGGAGAAGCCTGCGTTTACAAGAAAGTGAGTGGGAGCTCTGTAGCATTTCTCATATTATATGTAGATGACATACTTTTGATGGGAAATGATATAGAATTCTTGGACAGCATTAAGGCCTACTTGAATAAGTGTTTTTCAATGAAGTACCTTGGAGAAGCTGCTTACATATTAGGCATCAAGATTTATAGGGATAGATCGAGACGCCTCATAGGTCTTTCACAAAGCACATACCTTGATAAGATTTTGAAGAAGTTCAAAATGGATCAGTCCAAGAAAGGGTTCTTGCCTGTACTGCAAGGTGTGAGATTGAGCTCGGCTCAATGCCCGACCACGGCAAAAGATAAAGAAGAGATGAGCGTCATCCCCTATGCCTCAGCCATAGGATCTATTATGTATGCCATGCTGTGTACCAGACCTGATGTAAACCTTGCCGTAAGTTTGGTAGGAAGGTACCAAAGTAATCCCGGCAAGGAACACTGGACAGCGGTCAAGAATATCCTGAAGTACCTGAAAAGGACAAAGGACATGTTTCTCGTTTATGGAGGTGACGAAGAGCTCGTCGTAAAGGGTTACGTCGACGCTAGCTTCGACACAGATCTGGATGACTCTAAGTCACAAACCGGATACGTGTATATGTTGAATGGTGGAGCAGTAAGCTGGTGCAGCTGCAAGCAGAGCGTCGTGGCGGGATCTACATGTGAAGCGGAGTACATGGCAGCCTCGGAGGCAGCGCATGAAGCAATTTGGGTGAAGGAGTTCATCACCGACCTAGGAGTCATACCCAATGCGTCGGGGCCGATCAAACTCTTCTGTGACAACACTGGAGCTATTGCCCTTGCCAAGGAGCCCAGGTTTCACAAGAAGACCAGGCACATCAAGCGTCGCTTCAACTCCATCCGTGAAAATGTTCAAGATGGAGACATAGATATTTGCAAAGTACATACGGATCTGAATGTCGCAGATCCGTTGACTAAACCTCTCTCGCGAGCAAAACATGATCAACACCAGAACTCTATGGGTGTTCGATTCATCACAATGTAACTAGATTATTGACTCTAGTGCAAGTGGGAGACTGTTGGAAATATGCCCTAGAGGCAATAATAAAAGGATTATTATTATATTTCCTTGTTCATGATAATTGTCTTTTATTCATGCTATAATTGTATTATCCGGAAATCGTAATACACGTGTGAATACATAGACCACAATACGTCCCTAGTAAGCCTCTAGTTGACTAGCTCGTTGGTCAACAGATAGTCATGGTTTCCTGACTATGGACATTAGATGTCGTTGACAACGGGATCACATCATTAGGAGAATGATGTGATGGACAAGACCCAATCCTAAGCATAGCACAAGATCGTGTAGTTCGTTTTGCTAGAGCTTTTCCAATGTCAAGTATCTCTTCCTTAGACCATGAGATCGTGTAACTCCCGGATACCGTAGAAGTGCTTTGGGTGTACCAAACGTCACAACGTAACTGGGTGACTATAAAGGTGCACTACAGGTATCTCCGAAAGTGTCTGTTGGGTTGACACGGATCGAGACTGGGATTTGTCACTCCGGATTACGGAGAGGTATCACTGGGCCCACTCGGTAGTGCATCATCATAATGAGCTCAAAGTGACCAAGTGTCTGGTCACGGGATCATGCATTACGGTACGAGTAAAGTGACTTGCCGGTAACGAGATTGAACGAGGTATTGGGATACCGACGATCGAGTCTCGGGCAAGTAACATACCGACTGACAAAGGGAATAGTATACGGGGTTGCTTGAATCCTCGACATCGTGGTTCATCCGATGACATCATCGAGGAGCATGTGGGAGCCAACATGGGTATCCAGATCCCGCTGTTGGTTATTGACCGGAGAGCCGTCTCGGTCATGTCTGCATGTCTCCCGAACCCGTAGGGTCTACACACTTAAGGTTCGGTGATGCTAGGGTTATTAGGAAGACTTGTATGTGATTACCGAATGTTGTTCGGAGTCCCGGATGAGATCCCGGACGTCACGAGGAGTTCCGGAAGGGTCCGGAGGTAAAGATTTATATATGGGAAGTTGTCATGCGGACACCGGAAAGTTTCGGGGGCATATCGGTATTGTACCGGGGCCACCGGAGGGGTTCCGTGGGTCCACCGGGAGGGGCCACCCCTCTTGGTGGGCCACATGGGCCACGTGGGGCAGGGCACCATCCCCTGGAGGGCTGGACGCCCCCCTTGGGCCCATGCGCCTAGGGTTGGGGGGGAACCCTAGTGGGGGCGCACCCCCTTGCTTGGGGGGCAAGCCCCCCTCCCTGGCCGCCGCCCCCCCCTCTAGATCTCATCTAGAGGGGGCTTGCCCCCTTCCCCCTTCCCCTATAAATAGAGGGGCGAGGGGAGGGCTGAACACCTGATCCAAGGCGCAGCCCCTCCCCTCCCCAACACCTCTCCTCCTCCGTTGTGCGCTTGGCGAAGCCCTGTCGGAGTACTGCCTCTCCACCATCATCACGCCATCGTGCTGCTGCTGGAGCCTTCTTCCTCAACCTCTCCTTTCCCCTTGCTGGATCAAGAAGGAGGAGACGTCGTCCGTACCGTACGTGTGTTGAACGCGGAGGTGTTGTCCGTTCAGCACTTGGTCATTGGTGATCTGAATCACGGCGAGTACGACTCCATCATCATCGTTCCCTCGAACGCTTCCGCACACAATCTACAAGTGGTATGTAGATGCAATCTCTCTCCCATGACTCGTTGCTTAGATGAACTCATAGATGGATCTTGGTGAAACCGTAGGAAAAAATTTAATTTTTTGCAATGTTCCCCAACACAATGTTCACGGGTTTAAACCCTTCTGGGAATTCATGATCCATTACTTCGTCAGTGAAGCATAGGGGGTGTGCGGCGCCTCTATGCCGGGCTACATCACGATGCAGTTCAAATGAGTCTGGTCTGTTGTATTCGGCCCAGCCGGATTTGTATTTAGTATATCCGGCGTGACGGTCATCGTCTCACGTTGGGGTGCGCCCCCGTGATCCGTAGATCGATCTTGACTATCCTACTTTGTTTTCCAATTTGTCTCGCAGGTCATGTGTGGAGCCCCGGGCCTTCGTGTTTTTGCTTGTTTGGCGACAGGGTGCGGGCTGGACTTCGGGCTGATACGCCGCTTTGTCTCGGCCACGAGGTGGCCGGTCAGCCGCGTCATGCGCTGGTAGTGTGGGCTTTAATGCCTCCTCCTCGAGTTGAGGTAGCAACCTGCGCTTTGGGTAACTTTTGGTTGGCGCTCGAGTCCGTATTCCTCAGTTGCCAGGACCTCAGTCCATCTATCAGTTAGCAGATCTTGATCAGCTTGAAGCTGCTGCTGCTTTTTCTTCAGGCTTTTTGCAGTGGCTATAAGCCGGCGCTTGAAGCGCTCCTGTTCTAGGGATCCTCAGGCACGATGAATTCTTTGTCGCCGAGGCTCACCTCGTCTTCGGAGAGGGGCATGTAATTATCATCCTCCAAATCTCCATCCATTGCCTGTTCATGAGGGCTAACTTACCCATCCTCCCGTTCGTCCTGCTCGAAGTCTGGCTGGGCGGGATTGTTTTCGTCTTCGGCAGCATCCGGAGTGCTATTGTCTCTTGTGCCAGTATCGCTATTTTTGCTATGACGGGGCTTAGAGCGGCGCCGATGACGCCGGTGCTTAGATTGCTTCTCAAGGGGATTATCCTCCGTTGCCTCATTGCCATTGCTTTCTTTGGGGGTGTCCACCATATATATATCATATGATGAGGTGGCTGTCTAGCGCCCTGCGGGCGGTGGTTCTTGTTCCTCTCCGGCATCGTCGTCCATACCGTCGATGTCTTCGGAGTCGAAATCAAGCACGTCGGTTAAGTCATTGACAGTGGCTATTAAGTGGGTGGTGGGTGGGAAACAAATTTCTTCGTCGTCCGCTTCCCACTCAAGCCGGACATAGTTCGGCCAAGAGTCTCCTGACAGGGAGAGAGATTTCAATGAATTTAGCACGTCGCCCAAGGGTGAGTGCTGAAAGATATCAACGGAGGTAAACTCCATGATCGGTGCCCAATCAGATTTGATAGGCACGAATGCGCGTGGTTCGGAACCTATGACCGGAGACGAGTCCGAGGGTCCGATGACACAGATCTCTTTGGAGGTGGAATTTGTGTTCGGCTCTATCGCCGATGAGTGTGCGGCCTCCGTGGCTGGGTCCATCCACCCGTCCTTGGATGGCACGATCTGCTTCGGATTAAGGGTTGGGGCAGCCGCAGATGCGATCTCTCGAACACCGTCCGATGGCAGATCTAAGTCATGCTCATCATGGCTGTTCGGCGCACCTATCATGGGCTTGAATCCGTCAAAGATCAAGTCTCCGCGGATGTCGGCGGTGTAGTTCAAGCTTCCAAACCTGACCTGATGGCCAGGGGCGTAGCTATCGATCTGCTCCAGGTGGCCAATCGAGTTGGCCCGCAGTACGAAGCCACCGAATACGAAGATCTGGCCGGGGAGGAAAACCTCGCCCTGGACTGCGTCGTTGTAGCTGATTGAAGGAGCCATCAAGCCTTATCGTGACGGCACAGTGGAAATCTCAATGAAAGCACCAATGTCGGTGTCAAGACCGACGGATCTCGGGTAGGGGGTCCCGAACTGTGCGTCTAAGGCTAATGGTAACAGGAGGCGGGGGACACAATGTTTACCCAGGTTTGGGCCCTCTCGATGGAGGTAATACCCTACTTCCTACTTGATTGATCTTGATGATATGAGTATTACAAGAGTTGATCTACCACGAGATCGTAGAGGCTAAACCCTAGAAGCTAGCCTATGATTATGATTGTTCTTGTCCTATGGACTAAACCCTCTGATTTATATTGACACCGGAGGGGGCTAGGGTTACACAGAGTCGGTTACAGAGAAGGAGATCTACATATCCGAATTGCCAAGCTTGCCTTCCACGCAAAGGAGAGTCCCACCCGGACATGGGATGAAGTCTTCAATCTTGTGTCTTCATAGTCCAACAGTCCGACCAAAGTATATAGTCCGGATGTCCGAGCACCCCCTAATCCAGGACTCCCTCGGTGGGTATCGTTATTTTCTGACCTTCACAGATGATTTGAGCAGATATGGGTATATCTACTTAATGAAGCACAAGTCTGAAACATTTGAAAAGTTCAAAGAATTTTATAGTTAAGTGGAGAATCATCGTAACAAGAAAATAAAGTTTCTACAATATGATCGTAGAGGAGAATATTTGAGTTACGAGTTTGGCCTTCATTTAGAAACAATGTGGAATAGTTTCACAGCTCACGCCACATGGAACACCACAGCATAATGGTGTGTCCGAACATCGTAACCGCACTTTATTGGATATGGTGCGATCTATGAGGTATCTTACCGATTTACCACTATCATTTTGGGGTTATGCATTAGAGACAGCTGCATTCACTTTAAATAGGGCACCATCAAAATCCGTTGAGACGACGCCTTATGAACTGTGGTTTGGCAAGACACCAAAGTTGTCGTTTCTTAAAGATTGGAGCTGTGATGCTTATGTGAAAAAGTTTCAACCTCATAAGCTCGAACCCAAATCGGAGAAGTGTGTCTTCATAGAATACCCAAAGAAAACTATTGGGTACACCTTCTATCACAGATCCGAAGGCAAGATATCTGTTGCTAAGATGGATCCTTTCTAGAGAAGGAGTTTCTCTTGAAAGAAGTGAGTGGGAGGAAAGTAGAGCTTGATAAGGTAATTGTACCTTCTCCCGAATTGGAAAGTAGTTCATCACAGAAATCAGTTCCAGTGATTCCTACACCAATTAGTGAGGAAGCTAATGATGATGATCATGAAACTTCAAATTAAGTTACTACAGAACCTCGTAGGTCTTCCAAAGTACAGTCTGCACCAGAGTGGTACGGTAATCCTATTCTGGAAGTCATGTTACTAGACCATGATGAACCTACGAACTATGAGGAAGCAATGATGAGCCTAGATTCCGCGAAATGGCTTGAAGGCCATGAAATCTGAGATGGGATCCATGTATGAGAACAAAGTGTGGACTTTGGTGGACTTGCTCGATGGTCGGCAAGCCATAGAAAATAAATGGATCTTCAAGAGGAAGACAGACGCTGATAGTAGTGTTACTATCAACAAAGCTTGACTTGTCGCAAAAAGTTTTTCGACAAGTTCAAGGTGTTGAATACGATGAGATTTTCTCACTCGTATCGATGCTTAAGTCTGTCCGAATCATGTTAGCAATTGCCACATTTTATGAAATCTGGCAAATGGATGTCAAAACTGTATTCCTTAATGGATTTATTAAAGAAGAGTTGTATATGATGCAACCAGAAGGTCTTGTCAATCCTAAAGGTGCTAACAAAATGTGCAAGCTCTAGCGATCCATCTATGGACTGGTGCAAGCATCTCGGAGTTGGAATATATGCTTTGATGAGTTGATCAAAGCATATGGTTTTATACAGACTTTTGGAGAAGCCTGTATTTGCAAGAAAGTGAGTGGGAGCTCTGTAGCATTTCTAAAACTATATGTGGATGACATATTGTTGATTGGAAATGATATAGAAATTCTGGATAGCATAAAAGGATACTTGAATAAGAGTTTTTCAAAGAGAGACCTCGGTGAAGCTGCTTACATATTGAGCATCCAGATCTATAGAGATAGATCAAGACGCTTGATAAGATTTTTCAATGAGTACATACCTTGATAAGATTTTGAGTAGTTCAAAATGGAACAATCAAAGAAGGAGTTCTTGCCTGTGTTGCAAGGTGTGAAGTTGAGTAAGACTCAAAACCCGACCATGGCAGAAAATAGAAAAAGAATGAAAGGTCATTCTCGACGCCTCAGTCATAGGTTCTATAAAGTATGATATGCTGTGTACTAGACCTATTGTATACCTTGCTCTGAGTTTGGCAATGGAGTACAATTTTTGATCTAGAAGTAGATCACTGGACAACGGTCAAGAATATCCTTAGTAAGGACTAAGGAAATATTTCTCGGTTATAGAGGTGATAAAGAGTTCGTCATAAAGAGTTACGTTGATGCAAGCTTTTAAACCGATCTAGATGACTCTAAGTCTCAATCTGGATACATATTGAAAGTGGGAGCAATTAGCTAGAGTAGCTCCATGCAGAGCATTGTAGACATAGAATATTTTGCAAAATACATACGGCTCTGAATGTGACAAACCCGTTGACTAAACTTCTCTCACGAGCAAAACATGATCACACCTTAGTACTCTTTGGGTGTTAATCACAAATTGATGTGAACTAGATTATTGACTGTAGTAAACCCTTTGGGTGTTGGTCACATGACGATGTGAACTATGGGTGTTAATCACATGTAGATGTGAATATTAGTGTTAAATCACATGGTGATGTGAACTAGATTATTGACTCTAGTGCAAGTGGGAGACTGAAGGAAATATGCCCTAGAGGCAATAATAAAGTTATTATTTATTTCCTTATTTCATGATAAATGTTTATTATTCATGCTAGAATTGTATTAACCGGAAACTTAGTACATGTGTGAATACATAGACAAACAAAGTGTCACTAATATGCCTCTACTTGACTAGCTCGTTGAATCAAAGATGGTTAAGTTTCCTTGCCATAGACATGAGTTGTCATTTGATTAACGTGATCACATCATTAGAGAATGATGTGATTGACTTGACCCATTCCCTTAGCTTAGCACTTGATCGTTTAGTATGTTGCTATTTGTCGGATTGCGGGTTCCGGCAGACCCTTGAGGTTCGAACTCTGGGGTGCGCGCGAAGATCTCTCCTCTACCAACTCGCGTCTCGTCGCCTCGCAAAGGATCTAGGCTACACGATGAACAACATAAGGGACGCAAGGTTTATACTAGTTTGGGCCACCGTTGTGGTGTAATACCCTACTCTAGTTTGTGGTGTGGTGGATTGCCTCTGGGGCTGATGATGAATAGTACAAGGGAAGAACAGCCTCGCGAGGGATGTTCTTGTGGTGGTGTTGTCCCTTTGGAAGGGTCGATTCCAGATGCCTCTATACTATGGTGGCTAGCCCTATATATAGAGTAAGAGGCCCTGGTCCTCTTCCCAAATATTGAGCAGGAAGGGCGCCAACAATTGGCCATTTTGAAGGGGAACATCTAGTACACTTATCCTGACTAAAGTTGGTCCTTGCCTGCCAAAGACTTTGACGACGACGCCGTCCTGGGCTCCACAGTGACCTCCATCCTGCCGCTCCGCTGGTCTCAGTCTTGTTGCACCGAAATGGTAGCCTTTGCCTGATGCCTTGGCATGTGCTTGCTCCCTTTGCACCAAAGGGGAAACAAGGACACTGCGCAGGCCAGCGCCCACCTGGAGCCCGCCTGGCCTCGATCAGCATGGCTTGCGTCACGGGCACCTCACGAGGTACCCCTGCCTTGATCTCTCTACCTCCTCGCGAGCCAGCCTGACGAGGCTACTCCTGAGGAAGCTTCCTGTCGTCCGCCTTGCGAGGCTTGGCCCCTCGCGAGGGTCTTGAGCTTGAGTTGATGAAGATGGGACGCACTGGGCCATTGCTCGAGCCACGCCGCAGGCCGTAGGCAGGCAAGTCTGGGGACCCCCATTCTCAGAATACCGACAGTCGCCCCCGGGCCCAAGGCGCGCCCGGACTTGGCTTAGTAGAGAGGCGAAGGGGCAAGTGCGAAGTGCCACGGGCCCCATGAGCCTGCGGCCTTGGGTGCCGCGTGGCGGTTGATTGGACGTGGGCGTCTCTGCCTCCCCACGACGCCTCGGCAACCGTTCGACAAGACAAGTCCTTGCCTGCTAAAACGGGTCATGATTACCTGTGATCGTGGAGGCCGACGGTTGGCCTCCTCCGGCTATAAGTACGGAACAGCGTGAGCCCTTCCACTCCATCTTTCCTTGCTCCACCTCTCCTTCTTCACTCCTCCTTCAACTCGGTTCGTCGCGTCCCATGGCGCCCACGAAGAGATTTTCAGCCGTGGAGAAGGGGAAGGCCCGCCGGGAGGGGCCTGACTCTCCTCCAGCCAAGCGCGGCCGGGGCCGCCCTCACAAGCATCCCGTGACCCCCGCGAAGGCAACCCGGGGCCTTGGCGGAAGTCACTTGATAGGAGGGGAAGACGCGCCGTGGCTGCGCGGCCTCCCCGCCCTCGATTCCACTCCGTGGAGGTGCTGACGGAGTTCGTCGTCTGGTCGGAGGATCCGGCCGGGGCCTGGTTTCAGCTCCCACGCTTCTTTGTCAGCGAGCTACCGGCTGGTGCCACGAGCAGGCTATGGCTTCAGGCGGATGGCTGCTATAGCAGGGCCTCTTGGGTGGCGGTGGAAGTTTCCGCTGCCGGGAACGTGGCGCTGACTCGTGGCTGGCAGACGTTTACCCGCGCGCGTGGCCTTGGCCAGCGATGCACTCTCCACTTCAAGTTCGACGGTGACGCCACCCTCTTCGTGAGGGTGTTCGGGGGAGACGGCCGCTGCGTTGGGTGCTGCCCCGAAGGTGACGACGACGGCCGACTTCTCATCCTTGGCGACGGAAGCGGCAAGGATGATATTGGGTACGCGCCCTGCGGTGCCCGCAGCTCCCGAAGCTTCAGCGGCTCCCCTTCCGATGGCAGCTCCTCCAGCGGCGGCCGTGACCAGCCACCACGCCGCCGTGCTCGCTTCGACAGGGGAGGTGGGTCATCTCGCCGCCGCGCCCAGGTGAAGCGTGAAGAGGAGACCGCCTGAGCCTCGGAGGGCGATGCAGATATTCTCCTTCGGGTCGTCGCCGGTCGAGCCGCGCCTATTTTGTTTTATCTGCACGAAAAGAGATGTATGGATCCCCGCGGGGCGTGCTACACTATCGCCTTTAATTACCATGTTGTTCCCGTTACTCCCGTGCTGCGCAATGTCGCTGCGTGCTCATGCGTAGGAATAACCTAGCTCAGTTGGAGAGCTTGTAGCGACATTGAAAGTGCAACTATCCCTAGGTGGTTTTGGTAATTCATAACAACATATAGCTCATTGAGCTAATGCTATTCCAAGACATATATTTCAGGAAAGCTCAATGAATGGCATGGCATGGATGATGAAAGTGGATCCCTCAAAATACTAAGGACAAAGGATTGGCTCAAGCTCAAAGGCTCAAGACTCTTCATTTTATATTTTAGTGATCCAAGATCACATTGAGTCTATAGGAAAAGCCAATACTATCAAGGAGGGATGAGGTGTTGCTTAATGATCCTCTTGCTTCATGTGCTTTCTGATATGCTCCAAAACCCTCAGCTACTTTCCCACATCCACAAATGACCTAAACCCAAAGCCAAAATCGGTCACACTGATTCTTCCAATCCGGCGCCACCGATTCCAAAAGTCATAGCCACTGCCACAAACCCTAAGCAAATCGGTCCTACCGATAGGGATCTCGGTCTCATCGAGATGGGATTGTAATCTCTCTGTTTCCCTTCGTAACGTTTCGGTCTAACCGAAGTGAGCGATCGGTCCCACCGAGATTGCAATGTAAACTCTCTGTTTCCCTTTTGTAAAATTTCGGTCTCACCGAAAAGAGCAAATCGGTCCCACCGAGTTTACCTGACCAACTCTCTGGAAAGCTTATTACCAAAATCGGTCTTACCGAGTTTGTGTAATCGGTCTTACCGAGATTACGTTATGCCCTAACCCTAACCGAATCGGTCTCACCGAGTTGCATATCAGTCCCACCGACAATCACTAACGGTCACTAGGTTTACTAAATCGGTCCGACCGAGTCTGTTGAATCGGTCCCACCGAGTTTGGTAAATTGTGTGTAACAGTTAGATTTTGTGTGGAGGCTATATATACCCCTCCACCTCCTCTTCATTCGTGGAGAGAGCCATCAGACTAAACCTACACTTCCAACTTACCATTTCTGAGAGAGAACCACCTACTCATGTGTTGAGGCCAAGATATTCCATTCCTACCATATGAATCTTGATCTCTAGCCTTCCCAAGTTGCTTTCCACTCAAATCATCTTTCCACCAGATCCAAATCCTATGAGAGAGAGTTGAGTGTTGGGGAGACTATCATTTGAAGCACAAGAGCAAGGAGTTCATCATCAACGCACCATTTGTTACTTCTTGGAGAGTGGTGTCTCCTAGATTGGCTAGGTGTCACTTGGGAGCCTCCGACAAGATTGTGGAGTTAAACCAAGGAGTTTGTAAGGGCAAGGAAATCGCCTACTTCGTGAAGATCTACCGCTAGTGAGGCAAGTCCTTCATGGGCGACGGCCATGGTGGGATAGACAAGGTTGCTACTTCATGGACCCTTCGTGGGTGGAGCCCTCCGTGGACTCGCGCAACCGTTACCCTTCGTGGGTTGAAGTCTCCATCAACGTGGATGTACGATAGCACCACCTATCGGAACCACGCCAAAAACATCCGTGTCTCCAATTGCGTTTGAATCCTCCCAACCCTTCCCTTTACTTTCTTGCAAGTTGCATGCTTTAATTTCCGCTGCCTATATACTCTTTGCATGCTTGCTTGAATTGTGTGATGATTGCTTGACTTGTCCTAAGATAGCTAAAATCTGCCAAACTCTAAAATTGGGAAAAGGTTAAGCTTTTTAATTGGTCAAGTAGTCTAATCACCCCCCCCCTCTAGACTTACTTCAAGGTCCTACAAGTGGTATCAGAGCTTTGGTCTCCATTTGCTTTGATTTCCATAGCTTTTGGTGGTCATAGCCTTGGTTTCACAACCTAGGAGAGTATGGCGTCTAGCGAGGGAAATTATCACCATAGAGGTCCTTACTTTGATGGTACTAATTTTGCTAGTTGTAAGCATAAGATGAAAATGCATATTCTCGGACATAACCCCGCCGTTTGGGCAATTATTTGTATTGGCTTGCAAGGTGAATTCTTTGATGGGAGAGAACCGAACCGTAAAGCGAATGCGGAAGAATTGAAGATGCTGCAATACAACGCTCAAGCCTGTGATATCATCTTCAACGGATTGTGCCCCGAAGAATTCAATAAAATCAGTCGTCTTGAGAATGCAAAGGAAATTTGGGATACTTTGATTGATATGCACGAAGGTACCGAATCCGTCAAGGAATCCAAGTTGGATGTGCTCCAAAGTCAGCTTGACAAGTTCAAATGAAGGATGGTGAAGGTGTCGCTGAAATGTACTCTAGGCTTGCACTTATCACAAATGAGATTGCCGGCTTAGGGAGTGAAGAGATGACCGATAGATTCATCATCAAGAAGATCCTAAGAGCATTGGATGGAAAGTATGATACCGTGTGCACATTGATCCAAATGATGCCAAACTACAAAAATCTCAAGCCAACAGAAGTCATTAGAAGAATTGTTGCTCATGAGATGTCACTCAAGGATAAGGAGGAACTTCACAACAAGTCAAGTGGTGCTTACAAAGCCTCAAGTGAAGCCCCCACATCATCAAGTGAGAAACAAACCTTCAATGAAGAATTGAGCTTAATGGTGAAGAACTTCAACAAATTCTACAAGAGTAGAAGCAAAGAAAGAAGCTCCAAGTCAAGGTCTTATCATGACAAGAGATCTTCTAGTCGAGAGCGCAATTGCTACAATTGTGGGAAGCCTGGACACTACTCCAATGAGTGTACGACACCCTACAAAAGAAGAGAAGATTCTCCAAAAAGAAGAAGCAAAAGAGAAGAATCACCACCAAGAGAGAGGAGGAGTAGAGATGATTGTTATGAATGAAGACCCTCACGGAGAAGCAAGGATTCGGAAAGGAAGGACAAGTCATCAAGGAGCTACACAAAACGAAGACATCAAGCTCATGTTGGTGAATGGGTATCCGGCTCCGACTCCGACAATCACTCCGAGAGAAGCTATCACTCCGACTCCGAACATACTCAAGATGAAGGTGTTGCCGGTCTAGCACTTGTGTCAACCAACTCCTACGACATATTTGATTCACCAAATGAAGGAATTGGAAGATGCTTCATGGCCAAAGGTCCAAAGGTAACACATCCTGAGTATGTTGATTTCAATAGTGATGAAGATGACTTGCTTGTGGATGATGATTTACTTGTTGACAACTCTAGTGATGAATACTATGATGAAACGTCAATTAATCATGCTAATCAAACGAATGACAATGATAAGGAGAAAATTGAGCTTCTAACTAAAGAACTAAACACTCTAAAGTTGGCTCATGAAACTATCTTCGAAGATCATCGAGAACTTTTAAGGGCTCATGAGAAGTTACGCTTTGAAAAGCTCAATCTTGAGCAAGAGCATGAGTTCTTAAAGGCAATCAATGATGATCTCCGTAAGAAAAGTTCTTCTTACATTGCCAAGCGTTTACTCTTATCTACTTACATGCCTCAAGTCAAGTCTGGTAACAAGTACAAGAAAGATACTTCCTCTAGTAGTAACAATAATAATGTTAAATCCAATATTGTTGCTTCTAGTAGTTCTCTTGATTCCACTAATGATTCTCTTAGCCAAGTTACACTTGAGCAAGAAAATAGCTTATTGAAGGGAATTATAGAGAAAGGTGTTTACAAGAGCCTTGCCGGGAGTAAGCAATTCGAGGAAATTGTACGCAAGCAAGGAAGACACCGGAAGAATCAAGGTGTTGGTTTTGAACGAAAGTTCAATGCCAATGGAGTTGAGTGGGAAGAAGATCAATACCCCAAGACGAAGTTTGTTCCTCAACAAGAGAAGTATGATCCTACTTCCTTCAAGGGAACACAAGCTCAAGATGATCTTCCTCCACAAGACCACAAGAACAAAGGCAAGGATAAGCTTCAAGAAGAGATTGATGCATTTGAAGAAGCACCTAAGGTCTCGGTCAAGTGGATTCCCAAGACTACGTCAAGTTCTACTTCATCAAGTACAACTACAACTCCAAGGATTCCCATCAAGATGATGTGGATCCCGAAGAAGAAGAACTAGAGAGTTCTTGAGGGTGACTCCGCCAACATTCTTCACTCATATCTTTATGGCAAGGACAAGTGCAATCAACTTCCACATCTTGCACTAGTTCAAGGAGTCACAAACCCTCATGTTGGTAAGGCAAGGGACAAGGTAACCTAATGATTTCATGGACATCATCTTGTGTGTGCATCACTCTATGTCTATGGATATTCTTGTTTGTTCCTTGTGGGACTAACCCATGTAGGCAAGTTGAAAGTGCAACTCACTCCAAAGGATTGCTCCAAATGATCTACTTCAACATTGAGCATCCACATCTTCAACACCTACATGAAGTCATCATCGACAAAACCCAAGGTTAGTTCATCCCTCTAAAGGGGGGATCTCACATCTAGGGGGAGCTTAACTCAAAAAATTGAGTCAAAGCAACTCTAATGGTGTGAACACATTAATGCATTATGTAAAAGTGGTAACCCCACTTGAGCTTAAACGATGAGTATGACCTATGATCAAATGTTCTCATTTGACTCCTAAGTCAATATACTCATATATAGATGACCTAGTCATCGCCAATTGTTTGATAGATGCTAGAATTGGTTGTGCATGCTTTGCCACATATTTCATTTGCCATTTTATTGTGTGAGCATGTTGGTGCATATTTTACTCATTCAAGGACATCCACTTGTTGTTTTGATTGTTTGGTTCTTTCTTCTTTTGGCCAAGTGGATGGACAAGAATGCCTAAGAACCCTCTCTAGCTATCTATGCTTTTCTCGTCTCAAACTCTATTCATGCTACATCACAAAATTTGATCAAGTCAGATTCGAACCACTCTGTGTGAGGAGCACTCGGAGTCCCCGATTCGTCATAGACTTAAACTTCCAAAACCTCTTTGTGATTCTCGGTCTGACCGATTCCTCCATTTCGGTCCTACCGAGATCATTAAGTTGATCTGAGTTTTCCATCTCGGTGCAACCGATTTGAACTTTTCGGTCACACCGAGTTGCTATAACTGAACACAGTTATTCATCTCGGTGCCACCGAGTTGTTCCACTCGGTCACACCGACAGGGTCGGGCTATATATAGACATGGGCAAAATTTTGGAAATTTCTCCGAACCCCTTCGCCCGCGCAATAGCTCGCTCTGCCATCGAAGGTCTCCGGATCGTCTCCTCGTCGCCAGCCGCCTCCTGTCGCTGGTCTCCGCCGTCAACGGAATTCAACCCCACCGTTGCCGCCGTAGCGAGTTCATCGCCGCACTAGGGTATGGACTCGATCTTTGTGCTATCCATATCTGATTCCTAGCACATTGTACTCTTATTGATTCTTGCCATGATTGAAACAATCCTATCCAGCCAAAGTAGTCCGTAGAATAGATTAGATTCAAATTTTTAGGGTTAGGTTTCCGCCGAAACCATCTCGGACCCACCGAGTTGAAAAACTCGGTCTCACCGATTTGGCATATGCCATTGCACAAGTGACTCTCGGCCTGATCGAGAATTACTAATCGGTGCGACCGATTTTAGGATTCAGTGAAACCCTAGCAGTCTCGGTGCCACCGAACTGTGACTCGGTCCAACCGAGTTCATCAGTTTAGGTTCCAAAAACTGCTTCGGTATCACCGAGTTTGAAAACCGGTTGATCCGAAATGCTTTATGTGGAAAACTAAAACTGAACTTTTGAATCATTCTTTTGAAAAATCTCTGCATTTTGTGATGCTCATCCACTCTGTCTCATCTATAACTCTTCACAGGGTCAGCAGTCAGCTTTTGCAACATGTCAGACCTAAGTGACAGTCAGAACAGGTCAGCAGAGCAGATTCACTTGAGTGAGGGCACTAGTCCCTCCAGCACTTTAGATGAAGGGAGTAGAAGCACTCCTAGCAACCTGCCTAAGGCTGCTACCAGGCAAAGGAGGAAGAGAACCTCAGACTCAGAAGATGAGGACTACAAAGCTGAAGAAGATGAGGCTACTTCCAAGAAAGTGGTGCTAAAGAAGGAATATGGCTCAGCAAAGGATATAAAGCCATGCATGAAGATTAAAAGGCCTGCAAGAAGGCAACCTATGCCCAAGGCCAGAGCATCAACTCAACTGCCTGAAAATCCTGATCCCAAAGAGCCAGCTGATGAAAGCAAGAAGCGGAAGGAAAGGGTCAAGAAGACCATGGCCAGATTTGTTGAGCAACCTTCCATGATGGAAGAGGAAGAGCTTTCTGCACCAGCACCAAAGGCACCAAAGCTTATGGGTGATGCTATTAAATCTGGGGCTGCAACATCTAAGCCCAAGGAAGCACCCAAAGCTGCCCCCAAGGCCAAGTCTGCACCAAACAGGAATACAAGGAGTATTCCAGCTACTGAGAAGAAGAAGGCCCCAGTGCCTGAGGTTGCTGAGGAGGAAGATGAAGAAGGACAGGTTCTAAGGAAGCTCAAGCCAAAGATACCAGATCACAATGATGCCCATCCTGTGGCTGAGGACATGAACATCAGAAAAGACTCAGGATTGAGGCTATGGAGGATGGCAGATCCATATGCCACAAGGAGAAGAACTGTTGTTGATTACAGGTTCCATACAAAGGAACAGCAGGACTTCTATGAGACAATCTTATTGGACAAGAAGCCCATAGTTTGTGATATGAGGTGGGTCGACTGGACCTACATGAAGGAGAATGAAGAGCACTATCCTGGAGTGCAAGACAACTTTGTTGCTTGTGGAGTTGCAGATTTTCTTGGGCAAAAGCTCACAAATTGGAATGATGAACTTATCATGCAATTCTACTCCACAACACATTTTTACCCAGATGGAAGAATTGTTTGGATGTCTGAAGGTACAAGGTACCAATCCACTGTAGAAGAATGGGCAAAACTGATAAATGCCCCAAAGGAAAATGATGATGATCTGGATGTATATGCCAAGAAGAAAATGGGACACAATACCATGGCACACATGTACAAGGAGATCCCAGACAAAGCCCTAGAGACTTTCACTTTTGGATTAGTCCATTTTCTGTTGTCAGGGCTGCCTACTATCAATTGGATTCTGAGGCACACTCTGTTGCCCAAGTCAGGTGACCACAACATGATCAGAGGGTATGCCATCAATATGTTGCATTTATTTTATGTGCCACAAAAATTCAAAGTCATGAGCCTTATAGTTGAAACCATAAAGAGGACTGCAGCAGATCATAAGAGGAGTGGTGGATATGCCCCTCAGATTCAGGAATTGATCAACTCAAAGATGGGAACTGACAAATATCTATTGGATAGGGAACATTTTCCACTCTATCCAGACTTTGAAGACAATGAGGTTCTCATGAATGAGGATGATCCATCATCAGTTCAAGCTCAAGAGAAGAAGGAGAAGGCAAGGAAGGAGAAGGCTGCCAAGATGCCAACTCAAGAGGAGGCATCTGAGTATTTCTTGAAAAACAAGCAGGAGCAGCTTGGTTACTTGATAGCATCATCTTTGAGGATTGAGAAGGGGTTGGCCACCTTAACTCAAAACCAGGAGAGCTTGGAAAGAATCATGGAACAAAAATTCTATGATCTAGATGTCAAAGTAACTAAGATTCAGTCAGTTGTGGAGCAACTGCAGGATGACATGCAGGAGAGGAAGGGCAAGACAACCACAAATGTCTTTGCCAGAGTGCCTAGAGCCCAGAGGTCAGCTGTTGTGCCAGTGCCAGACACTAGAGCAACATCTTCAGCACCAGCTAATGCCCCTTCAGCTCCAGTGCGACCAGCTTCAGCATCAACTCCAGCACCCTCTACATCAACTGAAGCCTTCGTCCAAGGAGCCATCTCTACACCACCAACTGAAGATCAAGCCTGAGAGTCGATCTAGCACTATGCATTTTCTATGAACTTTTTGGTAACTTGTTGCCAAAGGGGGAGAAAAATGTATAGATCATAGGCTTCGAGAGAGAGAGAGAGAGTTGATTTTGTTCTCTCTTGCCTTGTTGGTTTAAACTTGTTTGCTTTTTGATTGGTTGAGATACTATGCTTGTGAGACATTGATGATCATGTGTTTGATCATAAGATACACTTATGCATGTTTGATGATATTATCCTATCTATCTTATGTGACCATTCACTTTGCTTGGTGATGAGTGCATGTATTCAATACTTATCATTTTGAGCGCTCCACCAAGATGTATGTGACATGGAAGAGTAACCCATGAGCCTAATTCCTTGTGCATTTGCAGTCCAGAGCAAATTTTAAACTATGCACAAATTTAGGGGGAGCTCTTGCTTATCACATACTTCTCAAAGCGACGATGTTTTTATTCTTATTACCTTTTGTTGAAGCTTTGATCTATATGTTGTCATCAATTACCAAAAAGGGGGAGATTGCAAGTGCAACTATCCCTAGGTGGTTTTGGTAATTCATAACAACATATAGCTCATTGAGCTAATGCTATTCCAAGACATATATTTCAGGAAAGCTCAATGAATGGCATGGCATGGATGATGAAAGTGGATCCCTCAAAATACTAAGGACAAAGGATTGGCTCAAGCTCAAAGTCTCAAGACTCTTCATTTTATATTTTAGTGATCCAAGATCACATTGAGTCTATAGGAAAAGCCAAGACTATCAAGGAGGGATGAGGTGTTACTTAATGATCCTCTTGCTTCATGTGCTTTGTGATATGCTCCAAAACCCTCAGCTACTTTCCCACATCCACAAATGACCTAAACCCAAAGCCAAAATCGGTCACACCGATTCTTCCAATCCGGCGCCATCGATTCCAAAAGTCATAGCCACTGCCACAAACCCTAAGCAAATCGGTCCTACCGATAGGGATCTCGGTCTCACCGAGATGGGATTGTAATCTCTCTGTTTCCCTTTGTAATGTTTCGGTCTAACCGAAGTGAGCGATCGGTCCCACCGAGATTGCAATGTAAACTCTCTGTTTCCCTTTTGTAACATTTCGGTCTCACCGAAAAGAGCAAATCGGTCCCACCGAGTTTACCTGACCAACTCTCTGGAAAGCTTATTACCAAAATCGGTCTTACCGAGTTTGTGTAATCGGTCTTACCGAGATTACGTTATGCCCTAACCCTAACTGAATCAGTCTCACCGAGTTGCATATCAGTCCCACCGAAAATCACTAACGGTCACTAGGTTTACTAAATCGGTCCGACCGAGTCTGTTGAATCGGTCCCACCGAGTTTGGTAAATTGTGTGTAACGGTTAGATTTTGTGTGGAGGCTATATATACCCCTCCACCTCCTCTTCATTCGTGGAGAGAGCCATCAGACTAAACCTACACTTCCAACTTACCATTTTTGAGAGAGAACCACCTACTCATGTGTTGAGGCCAAGATATTCCATTCCTACCATATGAATCTTGATCTCTAGCCTTCCCAAGTTGCTTTCCACTCAAATCATCTTTCCACCAGATCCAAATCCTATGAGAGAGAGTTGAGTGTTGGGGAGACTATCATTTGAAGCACAAGAGCAAGGAGTTCATCATCAATGCACCATTTGTTACTTCTTGGAGAGTGGTGTCTCCTAGATTGGCTAGGTGTCACTTGGGAGCCTCCGACAAGATTGTGGAGTTGAACCAAGGAGTTTGTAAGGGCAAGGAGATCGCCTACTTCGTGAAGATCTACCGCTAGTGAGGCAAGTCCTTCATGGGCGATGGCCATGGTGGGATAGACAAGGTTGCTACTTCGTGGACCCTTCATGGGTGGAGCCCTCCGTGGACTCACGCAGCCATTACCCTTTGTGGGTTGAAGTCTCCATCAACGTGGATGTACGATAGCACCACCTATCGGAACCACGCCAAAAACATCCGTGTATCCAATTGCGTTTGAATCCTCCAAACCCTTCCCTTTAGTTTCTTGCAAGTTGCATGCTTTAATTTCCGCTGCCTATATACTCTTTGCATGCTTGCTTGAATTGTGTGATGATTGCTTGACCTGTCCTAAGATAGCTAAAATCTGCCAAACTCTAAAATTGGGAAAAGGTTAAGTTTTTAATTGGTCAAGTAGTCTAATCACCCCCCCCCCTCTAGACTTACTTCAAGGTCCTACAGACGTTAGCCTCGGGAGGTTTCGGTCAGAGGCCATGCCATGGGTCTTGGGTCCTGCAAAAAGAAACCTGCCGGGGGATTAAGTTTCAGTCCTCGGCCGCTGGGGCAACCATCTCGGGCCCACTGTTTGCGTTGTGATGCCCATGGGACATTGACGGGGAGGGGTGCTCCCGCAGTGAACTTAGGCCGATGGACCTCACGACATTAAACCAAGTGATGCTCGCGAGGGTGCCCGCGCAGCCTCCCTCGCGAGGGTCGCGA
This sequence comes from Triticum aestivum, assembly GCF_018294505.1. NCBI lineage: Eukaryota > Viridiplantae > Streptophyta > Magnoliopsida > Poales > Poaceae > Triticum > Triticum aestivum. The sequence continues at coordinate 406,641,641 of NC_057795.1, forward strand.
AAGGAAAGCAGGCCCAAGCGAAGGTCAAAGACGGGAAACACGGGCTGGGCGCCGCACAACACTGGAAGCAACTCCTACCAAAGCTTCAAACAAAGACGAACTAACTAACTACAGAAAGCAAATGAAAAGCCGCGTCCGGCACCTAATCTAGTCTTCGACGTCTTCTCACCAACACGGAGCTAAGTGCTGCCACTGGGCGTGGGCCGGAGCCCCCGAGGCCCAGGGGCGACACTCCGGAGACTCCGGGGCGTATACAGCCCCACTCATTATTACGTGAGAGTGTCACGGGCGGCGAGCTTCACAGGCACCGGGCCTTTTCCAGAGCGGCTAGCTTCATAGGCATTGGCCTTCTTCACAGGCTCCGGGCCTTTTCCAAAATGGCAAACTTCACAGGCATTGGCCTTCTTCACAGGCACCGGGCCTTTTCCAAAATGGCAAACTTCACAGGCATTGGCCTTCTTCACAGGCACCGGGCCTTTTCCAAAATGGCAAACTTCACAGGCATTGGCCTACTTCACAGGCACCGGGCCTTTCCATAGGTTCTAGGCCTCGCTCAAGGGTAGGACCTCCGGAGGTGCTGAATGTTCCATGCGTTCGGGATGGGCACCCCATCCTGGGTCTCCAAGCGCGCGGAGCCGGGCCTGGAAACATGAACAACCTTGAACGGGCCCTCCCACATGGGAGAGAGCTTGTGCAGCCCTTCCTTGGAGAGGACCCGCCTGAGCACGAGGTCTCCTACCTCAAGGGTCCTGGGGCGGATGTTGCAGTAGTGGTACCGTCGCAACACCTGTTGATATCTTGCCGCTCGCAGCGCGGCCTCCCAACGACGTTCCTCCCCTAGCACGAGATCCGTCATCCGCATGGCGTCCTGTTGCGATTTGTCAAACGCCAGGACCCGCGCGGAGCGACGCTTGACCTTGTGTGGGAGGACGGCTTCAGCTCCATAGACAAGGAAGAATGGAGTTTCTCCAGTTGACTTGGTTGCGGTCGCGCGGATAGACCACAACACAGACTGGAGCTCGTCGTACCAGCCCCTGCCGCAGGCCTCCAGCTTCTTCTTGAAGGTCCTAGTCTTGAGGCCCTTCAGTACCTCCGTGTTGGCTCGCTCAGCCTGGCCGTTGCTTCAAGGATGCGCCACTGAAGCGTAGCATATCTGCATTCCAAGATTAGCATAGTATGTTTTAAAGAGATTGCTGGTGAACTGGGAACCATTGTCGGTGATGATGCAGTTATGCACCCCGAATCAGCTCATGAGGCCCTTGATGAACTTGACTGCGGAGCCTGCTGGGATGGTACGGACAGCTTCCACCTCAGCCCACTTGGTGAATTTGTCGATGGCGACATAGAGGTAGCGATAGCCCCCTGGCGCCCGAGGAAACGGGCCCAAAATGTCCAGCCCCCAAACCGTGAATGGCCATGAGAGGGGTATGGTCTGCAGGCCCTGAGCCGGCTGATGGATTTGCTTGGCGTGGAATTGGCAGGCTTCGCAGGCCTTCACCAGCTCGACGGCGTCGTTGAGTGTTGTGGGCCAGTAGAACCCGCTGTGGAATGCCTTGCCGATGAGGGTTTGTGATGATGAGTGGTGCCCACGGTCTCCATCGTGTATGTCTGCCAATAGCTCCTTCCCTTGCTCCCTGGAAATGCAAGGTAGGGACACATCGTTCGGCCTCTTTCGGTAAAGCTCTCCATCTTGAATGTAGTATGTCGTGTCTTGTCGCGCCACGCATTCCGCGTCTTCCTCCTTCTCCGGCAGAGTCCCTTCCGTCAAGTAGCTCTTGAGCTCCAGGGTCCAACACCCCTCCTGAGGCTCCAGCGCCAGGAGCAAGCGTGCTCCCAAGGTCGGTCCACAGGTCGGGGCTCCCGAGGCAGGCGGATGGGGGAGCTCCGCTTGAGGTTGCGCTTCGCCTGACTTTGGTGGCATTGCTGAGGGCTTAAAGAGCCTCTCTTTCGAAGACTCCGGGCTCCTGAGGTAGCCGTCTGGACGCCCTCTTCGCAATGTCGTCAGCTTCCTGGTTGGTGTCGCGTGGCACATGCTGCAATTCCAAAGCCTAAAACTGCTTCTCAATTTTGCGAACCTGTGCTAGATAAGCCTCCATGTGCTCATCTCTCGGCTCGTACACCTTTTTGGAGAAGTTGACGAGGAGTTGAGAATCGCCCTTGATGATGAGGCCCTTTACCCCCAGGGCCACCGTAGCTTTTAGGCCTGCTATCAGCCCCTCGTATTCCGCTATATTGTTGGACACCTTTTCCTCATGCTGGAAATAGAGTTGCACGGCGTAGTAGAGCTTGTCCCGAGTGGGGGATATGAGCACTGCACCGGCCCCCGCGCCATGCCGCGAGAAAGCTCCATCGAAGTACATAACCAATCCGTCCGGCGCCTCACTTCCCGGGGAAAACGAACGATCCTCGCCTGCCCCGAGCCCTAGCGCCTCTATCCATTCTGCTACAAAATCTGCAAGTGCAGCTCCCTTAACGACCCTAGTCGTGCTGAACTCCAGCTGAAACTCTTGTAGCTCGATGTTCCATTCGGCGACCCTTCCTACCGAGTTGGGACTCCTGAGCACCCTTTCCAACGGGTATGCTGAGACGACCTTGATTGGATGACCCTGGAAATAGTGTTGCAGCTTCCGTGAGGCCACTAGCAGCGCGAGCAAGAGCTTTTGAGGCATGGGGTACTGCGCCCTGGCGTCTCTCAGCACCGTGCTGACGATATACACGGGATGCTCGATAAGGGCGGGCGCAGCGACGGAGTCAGCATCCTCTGGGGAGTCGAGTGTTCCCTGAGGCGCAGGAGCCCCCAGCCCTTGACAAACCTGCGAAGCCTCCTCAACCTCGAGGACGCCTCCTCGCTGAGGCTGGCTTGTATCTGATGCGGGCGTGACTCCCGAGGGGCCTTCCTGCCCTGGGGTTGCCGCAACTGGTGCAGTCTTGGTCCGGCGCTCCTCCCGTATGGCCACCAGAGCAGCGCTGGCGGACTATGGTGTGGCGGCGAGATAAAGCAACAGGGGCTCCTGTGAGCGCGGCGCTACCATCACAGGAGGGCTGGTCAGGTACCTCTTGAGGTCTTGGAACGCTTTGTCGGCCTCCTGAGTCCATTCAAACGGGCCCTTCTTCTTCATCAGCTTGAAAAAGGGCAGAGCACGTTCCCCTAGCTTGGAGATGAAGCGCCCTAGTGCAGTTACCCGCTCGGCAAGCTTCTGCATTTCCTTGAGAGTTTGCGGCGGACTCATGTCTTCAATTTCCTTGACCTTCTCTGGGTTAGCCTCGATCCCTCTGTGCGACACGAGGAAACCCAGGAGCTTGCCAGAGGGTACACCGAATACGCACTTCTCTGGGTTGAGCCGCAAGTCCACTTCACGCAGGCTCGCGAAGGTTTCTTCTAGGTCTTGTATCAGGGTCTTCGCCTCCCGAGACTTTACCACTATGTCATCGACATACGCCTCAGCGTTCCTCCCGAGCTACTGGCCTAACGCGATGTGCATCAGCCGCTGGAAGGTTGCGCCCATGTTGCGCAATCCGAACGGCATGCAGGTGTAGTAGTACACCCCGCACGGGGTTAGGAAAGCCGTCTTCTCCACATCTTCGACCGCCATTTTGATTTGATGATAGCCTGAGAAGGCATCCAAGAAGAACAACAGGTCACACTCAGCAGTAGAGTCGACGATCTGGTCGATGCGGGGGAGTGGGAACGGATCCTGCGGGCAGGCCTTGTTGAGGTTGGTAAAGTCGACGCACATGTGCTCCTTCCCCCCTTTCTTCGGCACAACGACTGGGTTTGCCAGCCACTCCGGGTATCGAACCTCGTGAATGACTCCCGTGGCCTCCAACTTGCGGGTTTCCTGGACGATGAAAGCTTGCTTCTCGGTGGATTGCCGCCTCGCCTTTTGCTTTAATGGACGTACGTTGGGACATACGTTCAGGTGGTGCTCGATCACCTGCCTGGGGACCCTCGCCAGTTGCTTGGGATCCCACGGGAATACCTCCTTGTTCGTGCGCAGGAACTTCACCAATCTATCCTCTTTCTCGTGATCCAGATTGGCGCCTATGGTGAAGATGGCACCGGAGGACCCGTCCTCGTCGACTGGTATTTGCTTGGTTTCTGCCTTGTCTTGGGTGAACAACTGCTTCTTCTTGGTGGGCGCAGTCCCTTTAACCTTGAGGGGGTCGGCACCAGCGGGCTACGCCGCTGCGGCAGTCTTGAAGGCGAGCTTGAGTGCATGCAGAGCATCCTTTGCGTCTCCGGCTATGGTGAGGACACCACTGCTCCCGGGCATTTTCATCAGATTGTAAGCTGGGTGGGTTGCTGCCATGAAGCTGGCCAAAGCCGGGTAGCCGAGGATGACGTTGTATGGGCGGCCGATGCGGGCGACGTCGAAGTCGACCAGCTCCATGCGGAAGTTGGCTTGGGTGCCGAACGTCACCGGGAGGCGGATCTGCCTTAGGGAGCCGGCGGGGCTGCCCCCGATGCCCGAAAAGGGCTGGCTGGGTTAGAGTCGCTCCAGCGGCACGTGGAGGAGGCTGAAGGCCTCGATCGAGAGCACATTGAGGCCGGCCCCGCCGTCGATGAGGGTCCTGGTGACGGCCACCTGGTAGATAGTAGGAGTACACAGCATTGGGAGTGCGCCTGAGCAAGCAGTGTTGGCGGGGTGTGCTACCTCTTGAGCACTGCGTTGGATTTCCCCGAAGAGGAGAGGATGATGCAGTAAAGTAGCGCAAGTATTTCCCTCAGTTTTGAGAACCAAGGTATCAATCCAGTAGGAGATCACGCATGAGTCCCTAGTACCTACACAAAACGATAGCTACTCACAACCAACGCGATTAGGGGTTGTCAATCCCTTCACGGTCACTTGCGAGGGTGAGATCTGATAGAGATGATAAATAATATTTTTGGTATTTTTGATATAGAGATGCAAAGTAAAAAGTAAAAGACAAAGTAAAATCAAAGCAAGTAATAAAGTAATGGAGATTGATATGATGAGAATAGACCCGGGGGCCATAGGTTTCACTAGTGGCTTCTCTCAAGAGCATAAGTATTCTACGGTGGGTGAACAAATTACTATTGAGCAATTGATAGAAAAGCGAATAATTATGAGATTATCTAGGTATGATCATGTATATAGGCATCACGTCCAAAACAAGTAGATCGAAACGATTCTGCATCTACTACTATTACTCCACTCATCGACCGCTATCCAACATGCATCTAGAGTATTAAGTTAAAAATAGAGTAACACCTTAAGCAAGATGACATGATGTAGAGGGATAAATTCATGCAATATGATTAAAAAACCCATCTTGTTATCCTCGATGGCAACAATACAATACGTGCCTTGCAACCCTTTCTGTCACTGGGTAAGGACACCGCAAGATTGAACCCAAAGCTAAACACTTCTCCCATTGCAAGAACTACCAATCTAGTTGGCCAAACCAAAAGGATAATTCGAAGAGACTTGTAAAGATAACTCAATCATACATAAAAGAATTCAGAGAAGAATCAAATATTGTTCATAGATAAGCTGGATCATAAACCCACAATTCATCGGTCTCAACAAACACACCGCAAAAAGAAGATTACATCGAATAGATCTCCACAAGAGAGGGGGAGAACATTGTATTGAGATCCAAAAGAGAGAAGAAGCCATCTAGCTACTAGCTATGGACCCGAAGGTCTGAAGTAAACTACTCACACTTCATCGGAGAGGCTATGGTGTTGATGTAGAAGCCCTCCATGGTAGATGCCCTCTCCGGCGGAGCTCTGGAACAGGCCCCAAGATGGGATCTCGTGGATACAGAAAGTTGCGGCGGTGGAATTAGGTTTTTGGCTCTGTATTTGATATGACAGAGGTATGTAGGTATATATAGGAGGAAGGAGTACGTCGGTGGAGCAACAGGGGGCCCATGAGGCAGGGGGCGCGCCCAGGGGGCGCCCTCCACCCTCGTGACCTCCACGGTTGTTCCTTGGAGCAGGGTCCAAGTCTCCTGGATCACGTTCGGTGAGCAAATCACGTTCCCAAAGGTTTTATTCCGTTTGGACTCCGTTTGATATTCTGTTTCTTCGAAATACTGAAATAGGCAAAAAAACAGCAATTCTGGGCTGGGCCTACGGTTAATAGGTTAGTCCCAAAAATAATATGAAAGTGGAAAATAAAGCCCAATATAGTCCAAAACAGTAGGTAAACTAGCATGGAGCAATCAAAAATTATAGATACGTTGGAGACGTATCAAGCATCCCCAAGCTTAATTCCTGCTCGTCCTCGAGTAGGTAAATGATAAAAAAAGAATTTTTGATGCGGAGTGATACTTTGGCATAATTTCAATGTAAATCTTCTTAATTGTGACATGAATATTCAGATCCGAAAGATTCAAGACAAAAGCTCATATTGACATAAAAGTAATAATACTTCAAGCATACAAATTAAAGCAATCATGTCTTCTCAAAATGGCATGGTTAAAGAAAGTTATCCCTACAAAATCATATAGTCTGGCTATGCTCTATCTTCATCACACAAAGTATTTAATCATGCACAATCCCGATGACGAGCCAAACAATTGTTTCATAATTTAGAAATCTCAAACCTTTTCAACTTTCACGCAATACATGAGCGTGAGCCATGGACATATCACTATAGGTGGAATAGAATGGTGGTTGTGGAGAATACAAAAAGGGAGAAGATAGTCTCACATCAACTCGGCGTATTAACGAGCTATGGAGATGCCCATCAATAGATACCAATGTGAGTGAGTAGGGATTGCCATGCAACGGATGCACTAGAGCTATAAGTATATGAAAGCTCAAAAAGAAACTAAGTGGGTGTGCATCCAACTTGCTTGCTCACGAAGACCTAGGGCACTTTTGAGGAAGCCCATCATTGGAATATACAAGCCAAGTTCTATAATGAAAAATTCCCACTAGTATATAAAAGTGACAACATATGAGACTCTCTATGATGAAGATCATGGTGCTACTTTGAAGCACAAGTGTGGAAAAAGGATAGTAGCATTGTCCCTTCTCTCTTTTTCTCTCATTTTTTTATTTGGCCTTTCTCTTTTTTTATGGCCATTCTCTTTTTTTATTTGGGCTTCTTTGGCCTCTTTTATTTTTCATAAAGTCCGGAGTCTCATCCCGAATTATGGGGGAATCATAGTCTCCATCATCCTTTCCTCACTGGGACAATGCTCTAATAATGATGATCATCACACTTTTATTTTTCTTACAACTCAACAATTACAACTCGATACTTAGAACAAAATATGACTCTATATGAATGCCTCCGGTGGTGTACCAGGATATGCAATGAATCATGAGTGACATGTATGAAAATTATGAAGGTGGCCTTGCCACAAATACAATGTCAACTACATGTTCATGCAAAAAGCAATATGACAATGATGGAGCGTGTCATAATAAACGGAACGGTGGAAAGTTGCATGGCAATATATCTTGGAATGGCTATGGAAATGCCATGATAGGTAGGTATGGTGGCTGTTTTGAGGAAGGTATATGGTGGGTGTATGATACCGGCGAAAAGTGTGCGGTATTAGAGAGGCTAGCAATGGTGGAAGGGTAAGAGTGCGTATAATCCATGGACTCAACATTAATCAAAAGAACTCATGCACTTGTTGCAAAAATTTAGAAGTCATCAAAAACCAAAGCATTAAACGCATACTCCTAGGGGGATAGATTGGTGGGAAAAGACCATCGCTCGTCCCCGACTGCCACTCATAAGGAAGACAATCATTAAATAAAATTGTGCTCTGACTTCATCACAAAGCAGTTCACCATACGTGCATGCTACGGGAGTCACAAACTTCAACACAAGCATTCTTTAAATTCATAATCACCCCAACTAGCATTGCTTTGATATTATCACCTCCATATATCGAAACAATTATCAAGCATCAAACTTATCTTAGTATTCAACGCACTCAAAAGAAAGTTTCACAAATCTTGATTACCAAGTATATTAACTTTAAGAAAATTACCATGCTATTAACAACTCTCAAAATAATCTAAGTGAAGCATGAGAGATCAATAGTTTCTTTAAAACAAATCCACCACCGTGCTCTAAAAGATCTAAGTGAAGCATTAGAGCAAAAATTATTGCGCTCAAAACATATAAGTGAAGCACATAGAGCAAAACTATCAAGCTCAAAAGATTTAAGTGAAGCACATAGAGTATTCTAGCAAATTCCAAATCATGTATGGCTCTCTCAAAAGGTGTGTACAGCAAGGATGATTGTGGCAAACTAACAAGCAAAGACGCAAATAATACAAGACGCTCCAAGCAAAACACATGACATGTAGTGAATAAAAATATAGCTCCAAGTAAATTACTGATGGAAGTAGATGAAAGAGGGGATGCCTTCCGGGGCATCCCCAAGCTTTGACTTTTTTGTGTCCTTGGATTATCTTGGGGGTGCCATGGGAATCCCCAAGCTTAGGCTCTTGCCACTCTTTGTTCCATAATCCATCAAAAGAATTCACCCAAAACTTGAAAACTTCACAACACAAAACTCAATAGAAATCTCGTGAGCTCCGTTAGTGAAAGAAAACAAAAGACTACTTCAAGGTACTGTAATGAACTCATTCTTTATTTATATTGGTGTTAAACCTACTGTATTACAACTTCCTTATGGTTTATAAACTAATTTATTAGCCATAGATGCATTGAAATAAGCAAACAACACACGAAAAACAGAATCTGTCAAAAACAGAACAGTCTGTAGCAATCTGTAACTAACGCAAACTTATGGAACTCTAAAAATTCTACCAAAATAGGACGTACTGGAAAATTTGTTTATTGATCAGAATCAAAAAGAATCAATGAAAAATCTCGTTCCTGTGATTTATTGAATTGTTTCTCGTGAGCGCAAAGTTTCTGTTTTTCAGCATAATCAAATCAACTATCATCATAGCTTATCCTATAGGTTCTACTTGGCAAAAACACTAATTAAAACATAAAACCACATCTAAACATAAAGTAGATGGATTATTTATTCCTAAACAGAAGCAAAAACAAAAAACACAAAATAAAATTGGGTTGCCTCCCAACAAGCGCTATCGTTTAACGCCCCTAGCTAGGCATAAAAGCGAAGATAGATCTAAGTTTTGCCATCTTTGGTGGGTAATCCATAAGTGGCTCTCATGATAGATTCATATGGTAATTTTTTTTCTTTATAGGGAAGTGTTCCATACCCTTTTTCAAGGGAAATTGTAATCTAATATTCCCTTCCTTCATATCAATAATCGCACCAATCGTTCTAAGGAAAGGTCTACCAAGAATAATAGGACATGAAGGATTGCAATCTATATCAAGAACGATAAAATCTACGGGCACATAATTCCTATTTGCAACAATAAGAACAACATTAATTCTTCCCATAGGCTTTTTAGTAGTGGAATCCACAAGATGCAAGTTTAGAGAGCAATCTTCAAAGTCACGGAAATCTAGCAAAATCACACAAAGTTTTGGGAATAGTGGAGACACTAGCACCCAAATCACACAAGGCATGAAACTCATAATCTTTAATTTTAATTTTTATAGTAGGTTCCCACTCATCATAGAGTTTTCTAGGGATAGAAACTTTCAACTCAAGTTTTTCTTCATAAGATTGCATCAAGGCATCAACAATGTGTTCGGTAAAGGCCTTATTTTGACTAAGCATGAGGAGAATCTAGCACGGATTGCAACAAGGAAATACAACCAATCAAAGAGCAATTTTCATAATTAAATTTCTTGAGATGCAAAATAGTGGGTTTAGCAACATCAAGATTTTTATTTCTTTCAATCCCACTTTCATCAATTTCATCATCAAGATCTAGAAACTCCGAATTCTTAGAACGCCTTCTAGGTAAAGGAAGATCATATTCAGTTTCATCAAGATTCATATTGCAAAACAAAGATTTAATGGGGGACACATCAATAACTTTTAGATCTTCATCTTTATTTTCATAGGAATCGGAAGAACACGCTTTAATAAAGGCATCTTTGGAAGCATGCATCCTAGCGATTCTTTCCTTGCACTCATCAATGGAGATTCTCATAGCTTTGAGAGAATCATTGATATCATGCTTAGGAGGAATAGATCTAAGCTTTAAAGATTCAATTTCAAGAGAAATTGTATCAACGTTCCTAGCCAAATCATCAACTTTAAGCAATTTCTCTTCAAGCAAAGCATTAAAATTCTTTTGTGAATTCATAAAATCTTTAACACTACTCTCAAATTCAGAGGGCATATTATTAAAATTTCCATAAGAGTTGTTGTAGGAATTCCCATAATTATTAGAAGGATTACTAGGATAAGGCCTAGGATTAAAATTCCCTCTATACGCGTTATTTCCAAAAGTATTCCTACCAACAAAATTCACATCCATAGATTCATTATTATTCTCAATCAAAGTAGATAAAGGCATATCATTGGGATCAAGAGAAGTATTTTTAGTAGCAAACATTTTCATAAGTTCATCCATCTTTTCACTCAAAACATTGATTTCTTCTATAGCATGCACTTTTTTACAAGAAGATCTTTCAGTATGGCATTGAGAATAATTAGCCATAATATTGTCAAGCAATTTTGTAGCATCCCCTAATGTAATTTCCACAAACGTGCCTCCCACGGCCGAATCTAAAAGATTTCTAGAAGCAAAATTTAATCCGGCATAAAATTTTTGTATGATCATCCATAAATTTAAACCATGAGTAGGGCAATTGCGAAGCATCAATTTCATTCTTTCCCAAGATTGGGCAACATGCTCATGATCAAGTTATTTAAAATTCATAATATCGTTCCTAAGAGTGATGATCTTAGCGGGAGGAAAATACTTAGAGATAAAAGCATCTTTGCACTTGTTCTAAGAATCAATACTATTTTTAGGCAAAAACGAAAACCAAATTTTAGCACAATCTCTAAGTGAAAACGTAAATAACTTCAATTTGACAATATTGTTATCCGTATCTTTCTTCTTTTGCATATCACACAAATGAACAAAATTGTTTAGATGAGTAGCGGCATCTTCACTAGGAAGGCCGGCGAATTGATCTTTCATAACAAGATTTAGCAAAGCGGTATTGATTTCACAAGACTCATCATTATTAAGAGGAGCAATTGGAGTACTAAGGAAATCATTATTATTGGTATTTGAGAAATCACACAACTTGGTATTATCTTGTGCCATGGCAACAAGTAATCCAACACACAAGCAAAAAAAAGACAAACGAGAAAAAGGCAAAAGAGAAAGAGAGAGGGAGATTGGGAAAGAGAGGGCGAATAAAACGGCAAGGGTGAAGTGGGGGAGAGTAAAACGAGAGGCAAATAATGTAATGCGAGAGATAGGGATTGTGATGGGTACTTGGTATGGTTGACTTTTGCGCAAACTCCCCGGCAACGGTGCCAGAAATTCTTCTTGCTACCCCTTGAGCACTGCATTGGATTTCCCTAAAGAGGAGAGGATGATGCAGTAAAGTAGCGTAAGTATTCCCCTCAGTTTTTGAGAACCAAGGTATCAATCCAGTAGGAGATCACGCACGAGTCCCTCGTACCTACACAAAACGATAGCTACTCGCAACCAACGCGATTAGGGGGTGTCAATCCCTTCATGGTCACTTACGAGGGTCAGATCTGATAGAGATGATAAATAATATTTTTGGTATTTTTGATATAGAGATGCAAAGTAAAAAGTAAAAGGCAAAGTAAAAACAAAGCAAATAATAAAGTAATGGAGATTGATATGATGAGAATAGACCCGGGGGCCATAGGTTTCACTAGTGGCTTCTCTCAAGAGCATAAGTATTCTACGGTGGGTGAACATATTGCTGTTGAGCAATTGATAGAAAAGTGAATAATTATGAGATTATCTAGGTATGATCATGTATATAGGCATCACGTCCAAAACAAGTAGATCGAAACGATTCTGCATCTACTACTATTACTCCACTCATCGACCGCTATCCAGCATGCATCTAGAGTATTAAGTTAAAAACAGAGTAACGCCTTAAGCAAGATGACATGATGTGGAGGGATAAATTCATGCAATATGATAAAAAACCCATCTTGTTATCCTCGATGGCAACAATACAATACGTGCCTTGCAACCCTTTCTGTCATTGGGTCAGGACACCGCAAGATTGAACCCAAAGCTAAACACTTCTCCCATTGCAAGAACTACCAATCTAGTTGGCCAAACCAAACGGATAATTCAAAGAGACTTGCAAAGATAACTCAATCATACATAAAAGAATTCAGAGAAGAATCAAATATTGTTCATAGATAAGCTGGATCATAAACCCACAATTCATCGGTCTCAACAAACACACCGCAAAAGAAGATTACATCGAATAGATCTCCACAAGTGAGGGGGAGAACATTGTATTGAGATCCAAAAAGAGAGAAGAAGCCATCTAGCTACTAGCTATGGACCCGAAGGTCTGAAGTAAACTACTCACACTTCATCGGAGAGGCTATGGTGTTGATGTAGAAGCCCTCCGTGGTAGATGCCCTCTCCGGCGGAGCTCCGGAACAGGCCCCAAGATGGGATCTCGTGGATACAGAAAGTTGCGGCGGTGGAATTAGGTTTTTGGCTCTGTATTTGATCTAACGGAGGTATGTAGGTATATATAGGAGGAAGGAGTACGTCGGTGGAGCAACAGGGGGCCCACGAGGCAGGAGGCATGCCCAGGGGGCGTGCCCTCCACCCTCGTGACCTCCACGACTGTTCCTTGGAGTAGGGTCCAAGTCTCTTGGATCACATTCGGTGAGAAAATCACGTTCCCGAAGGTTTTATTCCGTTTGGACTCCGTTTGATATTCTGTTTCTTCGAAATACTGAAATAGGCAAAAAAACAGCAATTCTGGGCTGGGCCTCCGGTTAATAGGTTAGTCCCAAAAATAATATGAAAGTGAAAATAAAGCCCAATATATTCCAAAACAGTAGGTAAAGTAGCATGGAGCAATCAAAAATTATAGATACGTTGGAGACGTATCAGGGTGATCATCCAAGCCGAAGGTCAAGTCGGCCTTGGGTGATGCCCATCCTGGAGGAGCTGGGCGACGAGTCTAGGAAGCACCGACCTGGCGGACGAACGGCTTGATGTGGCGGCGCGTGGGTGGTGCTTGCGAGCCTCCTAGGAGCGTCGCGACGACTGGGAGCGCCGGGGCCGCGTGTTGGGCGAGGAAGAGGCCGCGCAGTTCCTCCCAGGAGCCCACTAAAGACGCTGGCAGATGGAGCAACCACATGCACGGGACACCGGCGAGCGCCATGGGTAGCCAGTTGGCCATGACCCAACCATCGCCTCCGGCCTTGAGGACGGCTTCCTCATATGCCAGTAAGAAGGCTAGCGGATCTGCCGTGCCGCACCTCTGGCTTGAGCTTGTTTGGCCACTGCACCCGTCGTGAGGCGAGGGTCAGAGCCCGGAGCCCCGGGCCGGCCTCCGCGACTAGAGCGTACGTCGTGTCGCCGGCCATGAGGGCGAAGCGCAAGGTTGATGGACAACGGCTGCTGACGGGGAGAGCTCCGGCGCACCCCTACCTGGCGCGCCAAATGTCGGATTGCGGGTTTCAGCAGACCCTTGAGATTCGAACTCTGGGGTGCGCACGAAGATCTCTCCTCTACCAACTCGCGTCTCATCGCCTCGCAAAGGATCTAGGCTACACGATGAACACCACAAGGGACGCAAGGTTTATACTAGTTTGGGCCATCGTTGTGGTGTAATACCCTACTCTAGTTTGTGGTGTGGTGGATTGCCTCTGGGGCTGATGATGAATAGTACAAGGGAAGAACAGCCTCGCGAGGGATGTTCTTGTGGTGGTGTTGTCCCTTTGGAGGGGTCGATTCCAGATGCCTCTATACTATGGTGTCTAGCCCTATATAGAGAGTAAGAGTCCCTGGTCCTCTTCCCAAATATTGAGCGGGAAGGGCACCAACAATTGGCCATTTTGAAGGGGAACATATAGTACACTTATCCTGACTAAAGTTGGTCCTTGCCTGCCAAAGACTCTGACAACGATGCCATCTTGGGCTCCACGGTGACCTCCATCCTGCCGCTCCGCTGGTCTCGGTCTTGTTGCACCGAAATGGTAGCCTTTGCCTGATGCCTTGGCCTGCGCTTGCTCCCTTTGCACCAAAGGGGAAACAAGGACACTACGCAGGCCGGAGCCCGCCTGGCGCCCGCCTGGCCTTGATCGTCATGACTTGCGTCACGGGCACCTCACGAGGTACCCCTGCCTTGATCTCTTCGCCTCCTCGCGAGACAGCCTGACGAGGCTACTTCTGAGGAAGCTTCCCGTCGTCCGCCCCGCGAGGCTTGGCCCCTCGCAAGGGTCTTGAGCTTGAGTTGATGAAGATGGGCCGCACTGGGCCACTACTCGAGCCACGCCGCAGGCCGCAGGTAGGCAAGTCTGGGGACCCCCGTTCCAAGAATGCCGACACTATTGCTTTCTTCATGACTTATACATGTTCCTATGACTATGAGATTATGCAACTCCCGAATACCGGAGGAACACTTTGTGTGCTACCAAACGTCACAACGTAACTGGGTGATTATAAAGGTGCTCTACAGGTGTCTCCGATGGTACTTGTTGAGTTGGCATAGATCAAGATTAGGATTTGTCACTCCGATTGTCGGAGAGGTATCTTTGGGCCCTCTCGGTAATGCACATCACTATAAGCCTTGCAAGCCATGTGACTAATGAGTTAGTTGCGGGATGATGTATTACCGAACGAGTAAAGAGACTTGCCGGTAACGAGATTGAGCTAGGTATTGAGATACCGATGATCGAATCTCGGGCAAGTAACATACCAATGACAAAGGGAACAACATATGTTGTTATGCAGTTTGACCGATAAAGATCTTCATAGAATATGTGGGAGCCAATATGAGCATCCAGGTTCCGCTATTGGTTATTGACCGGAGACGTGTCTCGGTCATGTCTACATAGTTCTCGAACCCGTAGGGTCCGCACGCTTAACGTCCGGTGACGATTTATATTATGAGTTATGTGTTTTGATGTACCTAAGGTAGTTCGGAGTCTCGGATGAGATCGGGGACATGACGAGGAGTCTCAAAATGGTCGAGATGTAAAGATTGATATATTGGACGACTATATTCGGACATCGGAAAGGTTCCGAGTGATTCGGGTATTTATCAGAGTACCAGAGAGTTATGGGAATTTGTCGGGGAGTATATGGGCCTTATTGGGCTTTAAGGGAGAAAGAGAGAGGCATGCCGCGTGCCCCCCAAGGCCTAGTCCGAATTGGATATGGGGAGGGGCGACGCCCCTTCCTTCCTTCTCTTCTCTCTTCCCTTTCCTTGACTCCTACTCCTACTACATGGATGGGGAGGATCCTACTCCCGGTGGGAGTATGACTCCCCAGGGCGCGCCATAGAGAGGGTCGGCCCCTCCCCTCCTCCACTCCTTTATATACGGGGAGGAGGGGCACCCCATAGACACACAAGTTGATCATTGATCTTTAGCCGTGTGCGGTGCCCCCCTCCACCATAATCCACCTCGGTCATATCGTAGCCGTGCTTAGGCGAAGCCCTGCGTCGGTAGCTTCATCAACACCGTCATCACGCCGTCGTGCTGACGGAACTCTCCCTCGAAGCTCTAGTGGATCGTGAGTTCATGGGACGTCACCGAGCTGAACGTGTGCAGATCGCGGAGGTGCCGTACGTTCGGTACTTGGATTGGTCGATCGTGAAGACGTACGACTACATCAACCGCGTTGTCATAATGATTCCGCTTACGGTCTACGAGGGTACGTGGACGACACTCTCCCCTCTCATTGCTATGCATCACCATGATCTTGCGTGTGCGTAGGATTTTTTTGAAATTACTGCGTTCCCCAACAGGAGCGCGCTTCCACAGGCAGTTTAGGCTCAAAATTGATGTCATCCACCTCTGTGACCACTAGTCTAGTTGTGAGGAGCTGGTTTAGGCGTCGACATCTCCTCTTCGCTTTCGGTTCTATGGCTTTTCCAGTCTTGGTGCCGGTCTCAATGTCGGTCCCGGATGAGACAGGTGGGCCCAGCAACAACAAACGCTGATCCTTGGCAAGGCTCAAATATTCGTTTGCCACCAGGTAGACGTCATCGCAATCACCAGAACCCTGTCCTTCATCGTCGCTAGCCATGTTTCCTACCATTAAATCTAGTCAATTAATTCTAGACCTGATAAAATGAATAATGACATAAAAAAGGCATATGTTTTGGAGGAACGTTGATTCCTTCCCGGTGCGGCAAATCCCAAGCACTCGATATGTCCTAGTTTGTAGCACAAGTCATCCCGAAATTCAGGGAAAATTTCGGCATGACCTTTGCTAAAAAGTGGACAAATTGAGGACCTGAAATTTGCTGAAACGGGAATGAATCAACATTCCGGCAAAACATAGGCCACTCGGCTTCATTCCCTAGAAACAACAAAAGGACACTTGGCACAATCGAACCACTTCAATGAAAAGATATAATATGACCACTTCAATGAAAAGATATAATCAACAATAAAAGTCTAGGAAGGGATCATCTTTAAAATAAAACTTGCCTAAATTTTTTTCCTTGAAAAATAGTGGTCTTTCCAAAAATCAAAAACCTTTGCAAAATGACCTCACTAAACACTTCTCTGCCTAGGACAGAATCCAAATTATGTTGATCTAACTATTCCTCTCTCTCTCTCTCTCACACACACACACATTATTTTCTCTAACCCTTCTCTACATAGGACAGAACCCAATTAAATTGTAAAGGAACTTCATTTCTCTAACCCTTCTGACCTAATGCTCTAAAATAAATTTTTGCTTTAACCTAGCCAACCTACTTAACCTAGCTTGTTAACCTAACGAACCTAATTAACCTAGCTATTTAACCTAGTTAGATAACCTAGTTTACCTAGATAATTAACCTAATTAAACTAGTTAACCTGCTAGTTCTCTGTCAAAGCCCTAAATAAATTTTTGCACTAACCTAGACAATTAACCTAATTAAACTAGTTAACCTAACTAGTTCTCTGTCAAAGCCCTAACTAAAATTTTGCACTAACCTAGATAATTAACCTAATTAAACTAGTTAACCTAACTAGTCCTCTGTCAAAGCCCTAACTAAATTTTTGCACTAACCTAGATAATTAACCTAATTAAACTAGTTAACCTAGCTAGCTAGTTCTCTGTCCAGTGTTTGTGCTATGCATGAGAGAGAGAGGAGGGGTGGGGGCTTACAGAGGATGGCTCTGGTGATGGCGAGGGAGGCAGGGGCGTCTCCGGTGACGGTGAGGGAGGCAGTTGTGGCGAGGGAGGATCCGGTGGCGTCGACGGCGGCTTCGGTGGCGTTGATGAGGCCGCGTGGCTCCGGTGGCGTTGGGGGCGGCTCCGGTGGCGTCCACGGCCCACGGCTCTGGTGGCTCCGGGGGCGTCGACGTTGGCAGGAGACGGCGATGAAGTGGGGCGATGGCGAATTGGGGAGATGGTGGTGAAGTGGGGCGAGGGATGGGAAGAAGTGGTGGCCGGCGGGAAACCGTTTTTGGGTTAAGTCAAACTTAGCAGTAGTGCGTTTTGCAAAATGCGCTATAGCAAAGATAGCTATAGCGATTTTAACGAAATGCGCTACTGCTATAGCTATGTAATTTCCTTTTATTTTCTTATTTCCTTTTCTGTTTCTATAGCGGGGGTCTAGAAAATGCGCTGCTGCTATATTATCTATAGCGCCTCTTATGAACAGACGCTACTGCTATGCCTTTCTCCTTTTTTCCCTTTTTATTTATTTTTCTTTACATTTTTTTCCTTTCTCCTTTTTCTATTTCTTTCATTTTCATTTGTTTTTATATTTATTTTTCATTTCATTTTATTTTCATTAGCAGTAGCGCTTTTCATAGAAAACGTGCTGCTACATAGATCCTAGCGGTAGCATGCTTTTTACAAGACTGCTACTACTATGTGTAGTCTATCGGTTTAGTAATGAAAATATTAGTAGTAGCGCTTTTACAGGAGCACGCGCTACTGCTACGTTTTTATCTGTAGCGCCCTTTTTCAGCACGCGCTACTGCTATCTAGCACTAGCGCCCTTTTTTAACGCGCGCTACTACTAAAGTTCTGTGTATAAGGTTTTTCTTAGTAGTGACAAATTAACCAACATGTAGGCAAGGAACATTTTTGCAGTGGTGACCACATGTATTATATTTGTGCTACGATGTTGCATTTGGCATTTTATGTTTTGACAGGTGATGAGACCGCACAAGACTGAAGTATTTTTATGAGCTTGTTGTTGCAAGTTGATTTGAGAAATCATTGACCAGTCAAAATCATGAACCAAATTTAAAATTTAACACCTTACTTGAATGAGAGAGCTCTTTGAGAAATTATTGACCAAATCAAAAATTGTAAACTCAATCTAGAATCATATTGGTACTGCGGTGTCGCATTTTGGCACTTTATTTTTTGTCAGTTGATGAGTGCATGTGCGAGACTGATATATTTTTATAAGCTTGTTGTTGTTGATTGATTTAAATACCATTAAACCGTCAAAATCATGAACCACATATAAAATTGATCACCTTACTTGAATGAGAGAGCTCTTTATTTTTTTACCAAGTTAAAATTGAGAACCAAATCCAAAAACATTTTTCTCGGTTGAATGAGAGGTATCCACCCCCTAGGGAGCTTAGTGATACTCCCTCCATTCCTTTTATGTAATGTGTATAATTTCCGTCACGGTGACCAAGGCACATAATTCTAAGTTAGGGCAAAATTAACCTAGGCTAAATCATTGATGCTAGGCAAGTAAATCATTTAGGCTAGGAAAGTAAGAGATGCACGCAATTGGGAGAGAGATAATTTCTTATTTTTTTCTTCTTTACAAGGATACATGCAATCGGAGAGAGATACTTTCTTTTTTCCTAAAGGGCTAAAAATAAAGTTTTGAGAAATTAGAAGAAATTCAACTTACATTGTGAGATTTTATCAAAAAAGCAAATACACCTTATATAAAGGAACAGAGGGAGTATATAGTAGATTAGTGAAGGGCACTAAATATGTTTTGTGCTAAACATGTTTAAGGTAAACACCAGAGTGAAGTATACTATTGGATAGATACGGTTGAATGGATGAGATTTGTTGGATATCTATAACTCATTTTCTTTATATTGATAATATATATATTTTTAGTCTATATTGATAATATAGATGGTACATGGGCCTTTTACAGCCACAGACCCCTGAGGCTGGTGCGACACGGGCCTACAAAGATGTTTGCCACCGGCCCAGCGGAGCAGCCCAAAACGCGGAAGCTCCGCCGCGGATCGCTCTTTACAGTCTAGTCCCCCCCTGCCTCTATCTATTTCACTCTCGTCCCTAGCGGCGAGGCGAAGGCGCAAAATAGGATTTGGGAATCTCCATTTCATTTTCGTCAGCCGCCAAGAATATTTCCCTCACTCACACGAGACAGATGCGCGAGGACTGACGCACCAGTAAAGTCCACTGCCTCTTCTGCCGCGCCGGTCTGCTCCCCGTCGGCTCCGCTCCAAGGTGAGTAATGGCATTTCTCGATCCCTTTCTGGTTGATTCATACGGCGGTCCTCTGCGACGCTTGCGGGCGCGGCGGCGGCTGGCTGTAGATTTGGGCGGCGGGACTTGACCGCAAGGTTGGACTTTTTAGGAGGAACTAATGGCAAGCAGGTTTGCCGATGCGTTTCTTCAAGAAGTGCGGCTCGGATTTGGTGCAGAGCCGCAGATGGGAGGGGAGGGGTTCCTTTTCTGCTGACCTTGTCCTGGGATTCGATTCCCATCTGCGAGAGTTCATCCTTTCCTCGAATGGTTTAGCCGATTCAGTGATAATGTGCTGTGTGATCCGAGAGTAGATTTAGATTTATTTTTTGTTATCTTAGTGTTGCGCTGTTCCTCTTGAAACTTAGGTATTGAAGTTGTATGTAAACGAATGGAAACTCTTCCTTCTTTTGGAAGTGGATATGACCTATTTTTCTTGGACTGATTTGATGCATAGGATGGGTTGAGTTTTAAGCTCGTAAAATGGTTTTCCACTGCCGAACTTGATACAAACTATGCTTATTTTTTGTTGTTGGATAAAAACTGATGCTACTGTCATCTTTTCTCTCTTCTGATGTGAGCAATGTATTATGGTTTTAATGCAGGCTTCCTGCATGGGGAGCCGTTCTCGGCCCAGTGTAGCTAAGGAAACCATGGAACCAATTGATGAGGAAACAGAGAGTCCTAGCAGGGCAGCACAACTGAAATGCCCGGATGGAAACTCGGGTGAAATGCGCCTCAACCGGATCCCAAATTTTCATTGCAAGAGTCTTCCTTCAAGACGCCGCGAGGAAAACCCAGAAGATAGCATCATGCATAGTCGTGGTTCTATGTACCAGAGCTCCAGTGATGTCAGTAGACTAAGGAAACTCCAAGAGGGGAGGAGGAAATTAGGCTCTATATATGAAAGAGATGCGTTTATGTCATTTGGGACTGTCGATTCGTCCTCTCAGCCTAGCACAAGTGGAGCTTACTTGGTTGCGCAACGGAGCAGTTCATGCAAGTCGAGGTCTTCTATGAACATAACTCGTGGATTTAATCAAGATGCCAGGGAGCTTCTGGATATTTCATCGCGTGAGGTTCCCAGTGACAACTTGAGGCTTGGAAGGCCACGCAAGGACTGCAATTTGTTAAAAGATGATGTAAGAGACAGTTTCCCGGGGTTATCGCTCGAAGAAGACAATGCCACGTGTCCTGCCGCAAATGCTGCTCCTCATTTGCTAGAAAGCAGCAGCAGCAAAGGTGCAATGTCAAATTGCCAACCCCCTGTTGGCCTTCATCCTGATAGGAGTAACCATGGCAGAATAGATTCGGTGAGTAATCTCCCCAAGTCCTTGTCAGCTAAGGTGGGTGTTTTTGATGCTACATGTCCATCAGAAAGTGTTCATGGTGTTGATGGCAAGAAAAAAGCTCGACCTAGTGCATTTAAGAAAATTTTGGATCCTTTCATGAAGTCCAAATCTCTGAGGAATCCCTCCCACATGGTAATGGAAGATGCAAAATGTGGTAATCCACCAGTTAGAGGAAAAGATAGTGCACTGCGCAAATCTTTGTTGAGTGGTATCTCAAGATCTGAACAAACCCCCACATCTAAATGCCAGACAAGTGGGGAAGCCTGGCCTATGACAGTTACTTCATCGCCGACTCACTTGCATGCTGTTCTTAAACTGGATCCTGACAATGGTGCTTTTGGCTTTGAGTTCTGTACCAAGGGTCCAGAAGAATCCATTTACGCTAACACTTGGAAATCCGGAAACGAACTGAATTGGATTTACACTTTCCATAGTGTTGGCAAACGATCAAGTACCGTGGGAAGGACCTCCAAGGATAGGCATGGGTGGCTGCCTCCAATTGTTGGCCAGATGCATGTGTCTTCCTATCTGTATTCTGAAGTTGAAGAAGATGGTATTTTAAATAACTCAGCCACAAGCGAGTTTGTTTTGTATGACATTGCTCATGCACGACGGAGCTCTGCTGTTGATAGAGTTCAGTGTACCGATTCCACTCAACCACCATTCTGCAATGTTGTTAAGAATTCAATCTCTAGGGAGTCTCTGGAGAGAAATAATCAGATGGAGCGGCAAAATACTGCAAGGAATAACTCAGATGCATCGGTATCTTGTCTTTGGTCCCAAGAAGATCTTCATCCTCATTTGGAGGTTGCAGCTGTTGTAGTCCAAGTGCCATTTCATAAAACCCGGTCCCAAGAATTGAAAGCTGGATCATCACCTGGTACAGTCAAAGTGGTTACAGCAGGCGGAGCACACGGGTTACCAAGGGATGAGGAGACCAGTCCATCACCGTTACTTAACCGTCTAAAAAGCGGGGGAAGGTGTGACTGCGGTGGATGGGACATGTCTTGCCCAATTGTTGTCCTTGAAAATGCCTATGATAGTTCTTGGGTCGATTCTGTGATGAATGAAAGCAAGCATCCCATGGAGCTATTTGTTAAGGTACATTTTTTATGTTGAGACACATCACGTGTTTGATTATTACCGCCTGCGTGCATTTATCACAGTGACTATTAATTAAATTGGGTCAAAATATGATTCCCCCCAACTTCATTAGCACACGGAAAAGAAATTTCCCTATATGATAATTGAAATGCATTGTTGTTTGGTTCCCACTTAAAAGCTATATCCCTGTTTTAGTTATACTTGCGATACTTAACAGTTGCACTAGTTAAAACTTCTTGACGAATGCACTAGGTAACATTATATTCAACTAAATGTAATATGTCATTTGTGTAATCCAACTGTTGAAGCAAACAACAATGCATTTCAACTAAATGTAGTATTTCAACAACAATGCACTAGTTAAAACTTTTTTTTTGATGAATGCACTAGTTAACATCATATTCAACTAAATGTAGTATTTCATTTGTGTACTCCAACTGTTGAAGCAGGGCAACCAAGAAGTTCTCCCTGCCCTTTCCATGAAAGTCAATGGGAAAGGAGATTTCTCAGTGGATTTCCATGCACGATTGTCGGCGCTGCAGGCATTCTCAGTCTGCATATCTTTGCTTCACTGTTCTGAAGCTTCTCCAGCCATTGGTATAGAGAAATTCAAGCACAAGCTGTATTCCAGTTCAATGAAAATGCTCCTCAAAGAAGAAGTGAAGCAGTTAATAGGATCAGTAACAGGGAAAGAGAAAAAGAAAGTGAAGAGGAGGAAGGGAAAAACTCCGGTGGTCAACGGCCCTCCCTTCTCACCCATGGGCAGAGTATAGCAGTATTTTTGCCATCATGTTCATCGTTCAGCATTGGGGTTGATCATGCTCTTTTTGTTTTGTAAGATCAAACGGGAATACTTTTTATCTTGTTTTTCTTTTTTCACAGGAGGGAAAGCTGTCTTGTCCATAAGGATAGAAGCATCACGCAGTTGTTCATAAAGATGCAAGCATCATGTAGTTTTTAGCAGTAGCCTTTTGTATTAGCAAGCTAGGATTAGGAAGGCCATAACAGCTGTTGCAATTCTCAAGAGAAGAAAGTTTTGTAGGACATACCTTCTTCCAGGCGTCAAGATAGATGCACCGGATCTTGACCACTGCTCTTGTATACAACATCGCTCTCCTTTTGGACTGCAGCCTCAAGGTCATATACACATGCTAACATTAGTACAGGTAGAAGCAAATATTGTTCCTTCAGCATGTACCTGAATAATCCATTGCTTCCCTCCAGCAATTTTGAACTTGATGCATGCTTTTGAACTACATGGAATTGGCAACATATATCATGACCAAACCGCGCATAGGTAGTTTCAGTGTTCAGTTTCTGTATATTTGTTGGTGTCTTGGTGCATCTGCTGCAGGTTCAAGTTGTAGGTGCTTGCTGTTTTTTCCTTCTTTTTTACTGCTCCATATAGGCAGGAGCTTGCACAAATGCAGAAGATTGACACTTGTTCAGTCAATTCTTGGGTGCTGGCCAGCCATCCTAGGGTCATGCAGACAACCTGGACCCTGAGTAGATATGATCAAAGTTTTCAAGATTTTTAGCGTAGACATGTTGAATTTTGATCTCAGCCTGACTTTTCTTGTAAGCACAAGGAGGCTGAGCTGCCGAACTTGTGGCTTTGATGAGGTTGTATCTGCAAAATGTGGCTGTCATCTGCTCACCTGCATCTGCAGAGTGCAGGCAAAGATGGGTTATCAGCTGACAGGAGCAGGGTTTGGACCCATCCCTAGGCCATTTTCTGTGTGTATTCTGAGAGTGTCATGTGACTCAGATATCCACCGTGCTTCTTGCTGTTGCCACATTTACTAATTACTATTCACTTTGTTTTCATCTCATGTGGAGCTGGAATTACTCGCTCTAGCACAAAAAATAGTAGTCCAAAATCTAGAAGAGAATCTTATACTTTACTTTGAAAAAAACTTTTGGATCCCAGGCTCTAGTGAGCCGGATTTTTGGAGACAAATATTTCTAAAAAAAATTGACATGGATGTGTATATGCTTTTTTTCGCGGGCAATATACTTAAAATTTTTATATGGCTGGAAAAAAGGATTTTTTTTAACAAGGGCCACCCCTCCGATTTCCATTATGAGAAATCAACTAGTCTTGGTTAATACTCTCTCCATTTCATAATGTAGTGCGTTCATATTTTTTGAGATTTAATTTTAACCACAAATTTTACTAAAATGGGCGACTGCGGCTGGAGCATGACAGATACCTTTGAATTCGTATTCGAAAAAAGTTTGCAAAGATATATTTTTTCAGTAAAATGATTTATGTATTATTAATCCTATTTATAATTAAAGTTGAATCTTAAAAAGTATGAGCACACTATTATGAAATGGAGGGAGTACTGCAAACTCCCCAAGCCAACATCATACAAAAAGCGCGAAGCGCCAACCCAGGGAGAAGGAGCATCACCTTCCTGACCATGTGCATGTTAGAGCATCTCCAGCCGTCGTCCCAACAGGCCCTTTCCAGGCGTTTTTTCTGCGCTGACACCGAAAAATCGCCCCAGTCGCGCCCCCAGGAAGCCGAATTCCGCCGGCTTGGCCCGTTTTTGCGCCCGGCGATCGCAGGCCGAACCCGGCGCACTGGAGGGCGCTCGGGGGCTCCGGCGCAAGGGAAAAGCGTTTCTGGGGCCACATTGTCAGGCGAAAAGTCAAGCCACCCGTCCAGATTCACCTCCTACCCCCCGCACTCGGTTGCCACCCTGCCGATCCCAGCACCGTCCACCGCCCACCGTAGCTAGGTAGACCATTTCCCGCCGGGAAAAAGAAGGGGTGTCGCCGAGGCAGCCTCTTCGCCGCCGTCCGGGCACCTTTTCCGGCGTTCCGGCTGCGCAGGGCCTATACACCGCCGGGCTTGCGCCCACCTCGCCCGCAAGGTGTTCGGTGAATTGCCCGGCCAGGCGATGGACTCCGAAGATGAGGAGGCGCTCGCGA
This sequence comes from Triticum aestivum, assembly GCF_018294505.1. Lineage (NCBI taxonomy): Eukaryota > Viridiplantae > Streptophyta > Magnoliopsida > Poales > Poaceae > Triticum > Triticum aestivum. Next base: position 406,666,562 of record NC_057795.1, read on the forward strand.
CGTTGCTGGAGGAGGAAGACGAAGCTGACGTCCAGGAGCAGAAGTGTTGGGGAACGTAGTAATTTCAATAAATTTCCTACGTACACGCAAGATCATGGTGATGGCATAGCAACGAGAGGGGAGAGTGTTGTCCACGTACCCTCGTAGACCGTAAGCGGAAGCGTTAGCACAACGCGGTTGATGTAGTCGTACGTCTTCACGATCCGACCGATCCAAGCACCGAACGTACGACACCTCCGAGTTCAGCACACGTTCAGCTCGATGATGATCCCCGGGCTCCGATCCAGCAAAGCTTCGGGGATGAGTTCTGTCAGCACGACGGCGTGGTGACGATGATGATGCTCTACCGGCGCAGGGCTTCGCCTAAACTCCACGACGATATGACCGAGGTGGAATATGGTGGAAGGGGGCACCGCACAAGGCTAAGGAACAATCCGTAGATCAACTTATGTGTCTATGGGGTGCCCCCCGCCCCCGTATATAAAGGAGCCAGGGGGGAGGAGGCGGCCGACCAAGGAGGGTGCGCCAAGGGGGGAGTCCTACTCCCACCGGGAGTAGGACTCCCTTCTTTCCTAGTTGGAATAGGAGAAGGGGGGAAAGAGGAGGAAGAGGGGAAGGAAAGGGGGGGGGGGGGCGCCGCCCCCCTTCCCTTGTCCTATTCGGACTAGGAAGGGGAGGGGCGCGCGGCCCCCTCCTGCCTCCTTCCCTCTTCTCCCTCGAGGCCCATGTAGGCCCAATAACCCCCCGGGGGGTTCCGGTAACCTCCCGGTACTCCGGTAAAATGCCGATTTCACCCGGAACGATTCCGATGTCCAAATATAGGCTTCCAATATATCGATCTTTATGTCTCGACCATTTCAAGACTCCTCGTTACGTCCGTGATCACATCCGGGACTCCGAACAAACTTCGGTACATCAAAACTTATAAACTCATAATAAAATTGTCATCGTAACGTTAAGCGTGCGGACCCTACGGGTTCGAGAACTATGTAGACATGACCTAGAACTATTCTCGGTCAATAACCAATAGCGGAACCTGGATGCCCATATTGGTTCCTACATATTCTACGAAGATCTTTATCGGTCAAACCGCATAACAACATACGTTGTTCCCTTTGTCATCGGTATGTTACTTGCCCGAGATTTGATCATCGGTATCCAATACCTAGTTGAATCTCGTTACCGGCAAGTCTCTTTACTCGTTCCGTAATGCATCATCCCGTAACCAACTCATTTGGTCACATTGCTTGCAAGGCTTATAATGATGTGCATTACCGAGAGGGCCCAGAAATACCTCTCCGACAATAGGAGTGACAAAACCTAATCTTGAAATACGCCAACTCAACATGTACCTTCGGAGACACCTGTAGTACTCCTTTATAATCACCCAATTACATTGTGACGTTTGGTAGTACCCAAAGTGTTCCTCCGGTAAACGGGAGTTGCATAATTCTCATAGTTACAGGAACATGTATAAGTCATGAAGAAAGCAATAGCAATATACTAAACGATCAAGTGCTAGGCTAACGGAATGGGTCATGTCAATCACATCATTCTCCTAATGATGTGATCCCATTAATCAAATGACAACACATGTCTATGGTTAGGAAACATAACCATCTTTGATTAATGAGCTAGTCAAGTAGAGGCATACTAGTGACTATATGTTTGTCTATGTATTCACACATGTATCATGTTTCCGGTTAATACAATTCTAGCATGAATAATAAACATTTATCATGATATGAGGAAATAAATAATAACTTTATTATTACCTCTAGGGCATATTTCCTTCAGTCTCCCACTTGCACTAGAGTCAATAATCTAGATTACATAGTAATGATTCTAACACCCATGGAGTCTTGGTGCTGATCATGTTTTGCTCGTGAGAGTGGCTTAGTCAACGGGTCTGCAACATTCAGATCCGTATGTATCTTGCAAATCTCTATGTCTCCCACTTGGACTTGGTCCCGAATGGAATTGAAGCGTCTCTTGATGTGCTTGGTCCTCTTGTGAAATCTGGATTCCTTTGCCAAGGCAATTGCACCAGTATTGTCACAGAAGATTTTCATTGGTCCCGATGCACTAGGTATGACACCTAGATCGGAAATGAACTCCTTCATCCAGACTCCTTCATTTGCTGCTTCAGAAGCAGCTATGTACTCCGCTTCACATGTAGATCCCGCCACGACGCTTTGTTTAGAACTGCACCAACTTACAGCTCCACCGTTTAATAAAAACACGTATCCGGTTTGCGATTTAGAATCGTCCGGATCAGTGTCAAAGCTTGCATCGACGTAACCATTTACGACTAGCTCTTTGTCACCTCCATATACGAGAAACATATCCTTAGTCCTTTTCAGGTATTTCAGGATGTTCTTGACCGCTGTCCAGTGATCCACTCCTGGATTACTTTGGTACCTTCCTGCCAAGCTTATTGCTAAGCATACGTCAGGTCTGGTACACAGCATTGCATACATGATAGAGCCTATGGCTGAAGCATAGGGAACATCTTTCATTTTCTCTCTATCTTCTGCTGTGGTCGGGCATTGAGTTTGACTCAACTTCACACCTTGTAGTACGGGCAAGAACCCTTTCTTTGCCTGATCCATTTTGAACTTTTTCAAAATTTTATCAAGGTATGTGCTTTGTGAAAGTCCTATCAAGCGTCTTGATCTATCTCTATAGATCTTGATGCCCAATATGTAAGCAGCTTCACCGAGGTCTTTCATTGAAAAACTTTTATTCAAGTATCCCTTTATGCTATCCAGAAATTCTATATCATTTCCAATTAATAATATGTCATCTACATATAATATCAGAAATGCTACAGAGCTCCCACTCACTTTCTTGTAAATACAGGCTTCTCCAAAAGTCTGTATAAAACCATATGCTTTGATCACACTATCAAAGCGTTTATTCCAACTCCGAGATGCTTGCACCAGTCCATAAATGGAACGCTGGAGCTTGCACACTTTGTTAGCACCTTTTGGATCAACAAAACCTTCTGGCTGCATCATATACAACTCTTCTTCCAGAAATCCATTCAAGAATGCAGTTTTGACATCCATTTGCCAAATTTCATAATCATGAAATGCAGCAATAGCTAACATGATTCGGACAGACTTAAGCATCGCTACGGGTGAGAAAGTCTCATCGTAGTCAACTCCTTGAACTTGTCGAAAACCTTTCGCAACAAGTCGAGCTTTATAGACAGTTACATTACCATCAGCGTCAGTCTTCTTCTTAAAGATCCATTTATTCTCAATTGCTTGCCGATCATCGGGCAAGTCAACCAAAGTCCATACTTTGTTTTCATACATGGATCCCATCTCAGATTTCATGGCCTCTAGCCATTTTGCGGAATCTGGGCTCATCATCGCTTCCTCATAGTTCGTAGGTTCATCATGGTCAAGCAACATGACTTCCAGAATTGGATTACCGTACCACTCTGGTGCAGATCTTATTCTGGTAGACCTACGAGGTTCAGTAGAAACTTGATCTGAAGTTTCATGATCAATATCATTAGCTTCCTCACTAATTGGTGTAGTTGTCACAGGAACCGGTTCTTGTGATGAACTACTTTCCAATAAGGGAGTAGATACAGTTATCTCATCAAGTTCTACTTTCCTCCCACTCACTTCTTTCGAGAGAAACTCCTTCTCTAGAAAGGATCCGATTTTAGCAACGAAAATCTTGCCCTCAGATCTGTGATAGAAGGTGTACCCAATAGTCTCTTTTGGGTATCCTATGAAGACACATTTCTCCGATTTGGGTTCGAGCTTATCTGGTTGAAGTTTCTTCACATAAGCATCGCAGCCCCAAACTTTAAGAAACGACAACTTTGGTTTCTTGCCAAACCATAGTTCATAAGGCGTCGTCTCAACGGATTTTGATGGTGCCCTATTTAACGTGAATGCGGCCGTCTCTAAAGCATAACCCCAAAACGATAGCGGTAAATCAGTAAGAGACATCATAGATCGCACCATATCTAGTAAAGTACGATTACGACGTTCGGACACACCATTTCGTTGTGGTGTTCCGGGTGGCGTGAGTTGCGAAACTATTCCGCATTGTTTCAAGTGTAGACCAAACTCGTAACTCAAATATTCTCCTCCACGATCAGATCGTAGAAATTTTATTTTCTTGTTACGATGATTTTCCACTTCACTCTGAAATTCTTTGAACTTTTCAAATGTTTCAGACTTGTGTTTCATCAAGTAGATATACCCATATCTGCTCAAATCATCTGTGAAGGTGAGAAAATAACGATACCCGCCGCGAGCCTCAACATTCATTGGACCACAAACATCAGTATGTATGATTTCCAACAAATCAGTTGCTCGCTCCATAGTTCCGGAGAACGGCGTTTTAGTCATCTTGCCCATGAGGCACGGTTCGCAAGTACCAAGTGATTCATAATCAAGTGATTCCAAAAGCCCATCAGTATGGAGTTTCTTCATGCGCTTTACACCGATATGACCTAAACGGCAGTGCCACAAATAAGTTGCACTATCGTTATCAACTCTGCATCTTTTGGTTTCAACACTATGAATATGTGTATCACTACTATCGAGATTCAATAAAAATAGACCACTTTTCAAGGGTGCATGACCATAAAAGATATTACTCATATAAATAGAACAACCATTATTCTCTGATTTAAATGAATAACCGTCTCGCATCAAACAAGATCCAGATATAATGTTCATGCTCAACGCTGGCACCAAATAACAATTATTTAGGTCTAAAACTAATCCCGATGGTAGATGTAGAGGTAGCGTGCCGACTGCGATCACATCGACTTTGGAACCATTTCCCACGCGCATCGTCACCTCGTCCTTAGCCAATCTTCGCTTAATTCGTAGTCCCTGTTTCGAGTTGCAAATATTAGCAACAGAACCAGTATCAAATACCCAGGTGCTACTGCGAGCATTAGTAAGGTACACATCAATAACATGTATATCACATATACCTTTGTTCACTTTGCCATCCTTCTTATCCGCCAAATACTTGGGGCAGTTCCGCTTCCAGTGTCCAGTCTGCTTGCAGTAGAAGCACTCAGTTTCAGGTTTAGGTCCAGACTTGGGTTTCTTCTCTTGAGCAGCAACTTGCTTGCTGTCCTTTTTGAAGTTCCCCTTCTTCTTCCCTTTGCCCTTTTTCTTGAAACTGGTGGTCTTGTTAACCATCAACACTTGATGCTCCTTTTTGATTTCTACCTCCGCAGCTTTTAGCATCGCGAAGAGCTCGGGAATAGTCTTGTTCATCCCTTGCATATTATAGTTCATCACGAAGCTCTTGTAGCTTGGTGGCAGTGATTGAAGAATTCTGTCAATGACACTATCATCAGGAAGATTAACTCCCATTGAATCAAGTGATTATTATACCTAGACATTTTGAGTATATGTTCACTGACAGAACTATTCTCCTCCATCTTGCAGCTATAGAACTTATTGGAGACTTCATATCTCTCAATCCGGGCATTTGCTTGAAATATTAACTTCAACTCCTGGAACATCTCATATGCTCCATGACACTCAAAACATCGTTGAAGACCCGGTTCTAAGCCGTAAAGCATGGCACACTGAACTATCGAGTAGTCATCAGCTTTGCTCTGCCAGACGTTCTTAACGTCGTCAGTTGCATCAGCAGCAGGCCTGGCACCCAGCGGTGCTTCCAGGACGTAACTTTTCTATGCAGCAATGAGGATAATCCTCAGGTTATGGACCCAGTCCGTGTAATTTCTACCATCATCTTTCAACTTTTCTTTCTCAAGGAACGCATTAAAATTCAACGGAACAATAGCACGAGCCATCTATCTACAAACAAACATAGACAAGCAAGATACTATCAGGTACTAAGTTCATGATAAATTTAAGTTCAATTAATCATATTACTTAAGAACTCCCACTTAGACAGACATCTCTCTAGTCATCTAAGTGATCACGTGATCCAAATCAACTAAACCATGTCCGATCATCACGTGAGATGGAGTAGTTTCAATGGTGAACATCACTATGTTGATCATATCTACTATATGATTCACGTTCGACCTTTCGGTCTCCGTGTTTCGAGGCCACATCTGTATATGCTAGGCTCGTCAAGTATGACCTGAGTATTCTGCGTGTGCAACTGTTTTGCACCCGTTGTATTTGAATGTAGAGCCTATCACACCCGATCATCACGTGGTGTCTCAGCACGAAGAACTTTTGCAACGGTGCATACTCAGGGAGAACACTTCTTGATTATTAGTGAGAGATCATCTTAAAATGCTACCGTCAATCAAAGCAAGATAAGATGCATAAAGGATAAACATCACATGCAATCAATATAAGTGATATGATATGGCCATCATCATCTTGTGCTTGTGATCTCCATCTTCGAAGCACCTTCGTGATCACCATCGTCACCGGCGCGACACCTTGATCTCCATCGTAGCATCGTTGTCGTTACGCCATCTATTGCTTCTACGACTATCGCTACCGCTTAGAGATAAAGTAAAGCAATTACAGGGCGTTTGCATTTCATACAATAAAGCGACAACCATATGGCTCCAGCCAGTTGCCGATAACTTCGGTTACAAAACATGATCATCTCATACAATAAAATATAGCATCACGTCTTGACCATATCACATCACAACATGCCCTGCAAAAACAAGTTAGACGTCCTCTACTTTGTTGTTGCAAATTTTACGTGGCTGCTATGGGCTTAGCAAGAACCGTTCTTACCTACGCATCAAAACCACAACGATAGTTCGTCAAGTTAGTGCTGTTTTAACCTTCGCAAGGACTGGGCGTAGCCACACTCGATTCAGCTAAAGTGAGAGAGACAGACACCCGCCAGCCACCTTTAAGCACGAGTGCTCGCAACGGTGAAACCAGTCTCGCGTAAGCGTATGCGTAATGTCGGTCCGGGCTGCTTCATCTCACAATACCGCCGAACCAAAGTATGACATGCTGGTAAGCAGTATGACTTGTATCGCCCACAACTCACTTGTGTTCTACTCGTGCATATAACATCAACGCATAAAACCTAGGCTCGGATGCCACTGTTGGGGAACATAGTAATTTCAAAAAAATTCCTACGTACACGCAAGATCATGGTGATGGCATAGCAACGAGAGGGGAGAGTGTTGTCCACGTACCCTCGTAGACTGTAAGCGGAAGCGTTAGCACAACGCGGTTGATGTAGTCGTACGTCTTCACGATCCGACCGATCCAAGCACCGAACGTACGGCACCTCCGAGTTCAGCACACGTTCAGATCCCCGGGCTCCGATCCAGCAAAGCTTCGGGGATGAGTTCCATCAGCACAACGGCGTGGTGACGATGATGATGCTCTACCGGCGCAGGGCTTCGCCTAAACTCCGCGACGATATGACCGAGGTGGAATATGGTGGAAGGGGGCACCGCACGGCTAAGGAACGATCCGTAGATCAACTTGTGTGTCTATGGGGCGCCTCCCGCCCCCGTATATAAAGGAGCCAGGGGGGAGGAGGCGGCCGGCCAAGGAGGGCGTGCCAAGGGGGGAGTCCTACTCCCACCGGGAGTAGGACTCCCTTCTTTCCTAGTTGGAATAGGAGAAGGGGGGAAAGAGGAGGAAGAGGGGAAGGAAAGGGGGGGGGGCGCCGCCCCCCTTCCCTTGTCCTATTCGGACTAGGAAGGGGAGGGGCGCGCGGACCCCTCCTGCCTCCTTCCCTCTTCTCCCTCGAGGCCCATGTAGGCCCAATAACCCCCCGGGGGGTTTCGGTAACCTCCCGGTACTCCGGTAAAATGCCGATTTCACCCGGAACGATTTCGATGTCCAAATATAGGCTTCCAATATATCGATCTTTATGTCTCGACCATTTCGAGACTCCTTGTTACGTCCATGATCACATCCGGGACTCCGAACAAACTTCGGTACATCAAAACTTATAAACTCATAATAAAACTGTCATCGTAACGTTAAGCGTGCGGACCCTACGGGTTCGAGAACTATGTAGACATGACCTAGAACTATTCTCGGTCAATAACCAATAGCGGAACCTGGATGCCCATATTGGTTCCTACATATTCTACGAAGATCTTTATCGGTCAAACCGCATAACAACATACATTGTTCCCTTTGTCATCGGTATGTTACTTGCCCGAGATTTGATCGTCGGTATCCAATACCTAGTTGAATCTCGTTACCGGCAAGTCTCTTTACTCGTTCCGTAATGCATCATCCCGTAACCAACTCATTTGGTCACATTGCTTGCAAGGCTTATAATGATGTGCATTACCGAGAGGGCCTAGAGATACCTCTCCGACAATCGGAGTGACAAAACCTAATCTCGAAATACGCCAACTCAACATGTACCTTCGGAGACACCTGTAGTACTCCTTTATAATCACCCAGTTACATTGTGACGTTTGGTAGTACCCAAAGTGTTCCTCCGGTAAACGGGAGTTGCATAATTCTCATAGTTACAGGAACATGTATAAGTCATGAAGAAAGCAATAGCAATATACTAAACGATCAAGTGCTAGGCTAACGGAATGGGTCATGTCAATCACATCATTCTCCTAATGATGTGATCCCATTAATCAAATGACAACACATGTCTATGGTTAGGAAACATAACCATCTTTGATTAATGAGCTAGTCAAGTAGAGGCATACTAGTGACTATATGTTTGTCTATGTATTCACACATGTATCATGTTTCCGGTTAATACAATTCTAGCATGAATAATAAACATTTATCATGATATGAGGAAATAAATAATAACTTTATTATTGCCTCTAGGGCATATTTCCTTCAAGAAGCACCTCATGGTGCTCGCCGCCCTCGCCGGCCTGCTCGCGGGTAGTGAAAAGCCGTGGCGAGGTGGCTCGACGCTTGGGCGGTGAAAGAAAAGAACCAGCATCGTCTGGAAGGCTACTGCATGCTCTACTCGGACTACTTCGCCGACGCTCCATTGCACGGTGAGAAAACATTTCAGCGCCGTTATCGAATGAGCCAAAAGTTTTTCCTCGGGATTGTGAATTCCATCCGGGAGTTCGACAGCTACTTCAAGTGCAAGACGGATTGCACCGGCACACTTGGATTTACCTCGATCCAGAAGTGCACGACAGCTATGAGGATGCTTGCATACGGAGCTCCCGGTGATTCACTCGATGACTATGGGCGCATGGCCGAGTCCACCACCATTGAGTGTTTCTACAAGTTCTGTAGGGCAGTGGTGGCAGTGTTTGGACTACAGTACTTGCAAACACCCAATGCGGAAGACACTGCTCGGATCCTAGCACATAATGCAGCAAGAGGATTTCATGGGATGCTTGGAAGCATCGACTACATGCATTGGAAATGGAAGAACTGTCCATTTGCTTGGCAGGGGTTGTACAAAGGCGCCAAAAGCGGTTGCAGTTTGGTACTTGAGGCAGTGGCCACACAGGACCTCTGGATTTGGCACTCTTTCTGTGGGATGCCAGGAACTCACAATGACATCAACGTCTTGCAGTGCTCCCCGGTCTTTGCCAAGCTTGTTGAAGGTCATTCTCCTCCGGTGAACTTCGAGGTTAATGGGCAGCAGTACAACAAGGGGTACTATCTAGCTGATGGCATCTATCCGAGATGGTCGACATATGTGAAGACCATCTCAAACCCTGTGCTAGGAGGCAAGAACATCTGGTTTGTGAAGGTTCAGGAGGCTTACAGGAAGGATGTCGAGCGGGCATTTGGTGTGCTCCAATCTTGATTTGCTGTTGTCCGGTTCCCTGCTCCGACCTGGTCGAAAGATCAAATGTGGGAGATCATGACTTGTTGTGTCATCTTGCACAACATGATCATTGAGAGCGAGCAGGAAGAGCCAGTGTTTGGCACTGAAACATATTACAAGCAGGGTCCTCTTGCCCAAGTTGATCACCAGCTACCGGCAAACTGGACTGACTACCTCAATATGCGTCAGGAGATCCGAGACCCATAGGTGCATCGAGAACTGCAACACGATCTGGTGGAGCACCTATGGAGGCTCAAGGGCGAGGCCGAGAATGATGTGTGATGAAACTTGAGTTTTTATTTGTTAAACTATATAATTTGTGTTGAACTATTTGTTGAACTATTTGATTTATGTGATGAAACACGGCGAACCATGCCGAACTATGTGACGAACTAATTGATTTCTATTTGTATGCAAAAATTCACGCCGAAACACCCCTGTAAGGGCATATTTATCCCCAAGATGTTTTGGTGATTGATGACAATGCTTGTGCGGATTAATCGTGTGCGTTAAGTTCTTTCAGAGATTCATCCTTTGGCACGAGATGATTATCTCCCCTCGGTGTTTTACTCAAGACGGTGTAGCTCCTTCGTTTCGTGTTGGTGGACTAGTTTCGTAGGAGTCACCGTACTATCAAGAGGGGATCCACTTTAGTAAGACTAGGGTGGAATCAACACGTACACAACCATATCACACCCGTCGTTTTCTTTCCGCTTCATTGGAGCTGCCATTTTCCTCTAAGTGCGTTGTTCTGCCCCAGCAGTAGTACCACGATCCACAGCGGTAGTACCGCCAAAGTTCCCCAGCGGTAGTACCGCTCCCAGAGCGGTAGTACCGCTCTCCGAACGGTAGTACCGCTTGGGGTCTTAGGCCGTAGTACCACAGTGCTTCCGGGCTACTGCCGCCTCGATTCGAAAATGATGTTTTTCGTGTCGGGTTTTGCGGTACTAAGGGCGGTAGTAGTGGCGGTAGTACCGCTCCTAGCGGTAGTACCGCGCCTACCCCCACGGTAGTACCGCCCTGGGGTCAGGGCCCTGTCAGCGCGGCAGTACCGCTGGGTATGAGCGGTAGTACCTCCCGGAGCGGTAGTACCGCCCTTCCCTAGCGGTAGTACCGCTCTGTGCGGGGCTGCTCAGTGGAATAACGGTTGGATTGATTCCCCCACTATATAAAGGGGTCTTCTTCCCCAAAGTTGACCTACCTCTTTCCCCCAAAGCTCCATTGTTGCTCCAAGCTCCATTTTCGCCCGATCTCTCTCCCTAGCCAATCAAACTTGTTGATTTGCTCGGGATTGGTTGAGAAGGCCCAGATCTACCCTTCCACCAAGAGAAATTTGATTCCCCCCACTTATCCCTAGCGGATCTTGTTACTCTTGGGTGTTGAGCACCCTAGACGGTTGAGGTCACCTCGAAGCCATACTCCATTGTGATGAAGCTTCGTGGTCTTGTTGGGAGCCTCCAAGTGTTGTGGAGATAGCCCCAATCTTGTTTGTAAAGGTCCGGTTGCCGCCTTCAAGGGCTCCAATAGTGGAATCATGGCATCTCGCATTGTGTGAGGGCGCGAGGAGATTACGGTGGCCCTAGTGGCTTCTTGGGGAGCATTGTGCCTCCACACCGCTCTAACGGAGACGTACTTCCCCTTAAAAGGAAGGAACTTCGGTAACACATCCTCGTCTCCACCGGCTCCACTCTTGGTTATCTTGTGCCTTTACTTTTGCAAGCTTACTTGAGTTGTATCTATTGCTTGCTAGTGTGCTTATTGTCTTTGCATCATATAGGTTGTCCACGTAGTTGCACATCTAGACAACCTATTTCTTTGCAAGGTTTAAATTGTTAAAGAAAAGTCTAAAAATTGTTAGTTGCCTATTCACCCCCCTCTAGTCAACCATATCGATCCTTTCAATTGGTATTAGAGCCTCGTCTCTTTATTAAGGACTTTGTCGTCCGAAGAGTATGGTTGACACCCACGACGGTGCGGAGGAGCACTCCGGTGTGAATCCCATCTCGTCTTCGGCCGAAGGGGGAACCTCGGTCTCACGTGAGGAATTCAATGTGGCTTTAGACACATTGAAAACCTCCATGACGGCCGAGGTTAAAAGCTTGTTTTCTGAATTCCTAGACGGACTTAAACTATCTACCTCGTCGATGAAAGTGGGTGATCCCACTAACAAGGTGACGGATGCTACCTCCGACAAGGGGGAAGCTAACAGTGAAAAGAGTCCGTCTACTAGTGGTAGAAATGGCACCGGCATCTTTGCCAATGTGGAACCCCCAGTGTATAGAGGACCGATCCCCTCTACTCATTTGAATCATGCCGGTCCTCCTCCTAAATATGTGAAAATGAAGATTTTGACTCTTGGGTTTATCGCTTCAAGCGTCACTTAAAACATGTGAACACTAACCTTTGGAGAATTATTGAAGAAGGTTTCTATCCTCATGATCCAAGCAACTTCACCCCTCGAGAAGAAGTGGACAATCAATTCAATGAGAGTGCTCTCTTCATCATCCAAGATGCAATCCTTCCCGAAGATCTCCCACATCTTCGACCTCATGTCATGGCTAAAGAAGCATGGAAATGTGTTGAGTCTCTCTATCGAGGAAGTGCTAGCATTCAATGCTCCAACTATGAAGTGGTGCAAGATGAAGCCGATGAGTTTGCAATGAAAGAGGATGAAGAACCTCGTGATCTCTTTCGAAGAGTGACCAAACTCGCGGTCGCCCTCCGAGATCATGGGAGCAAGGACACGGATGACAACTGGATCAAGCGCAAGTTCCTCAAGGCCATGATGCCCTACAATAAGGCCATGTCCTCCGTCATTCGCCAAAGACCAGACTTCCACTCCATGACCTCAGGTGAAGTGTTGGATGAGTTTGTTGCAATGAGCATCTTGGACAAGACCATCGACAATGCGGTGCTCCGTTCTCAAAGGGCAAAGAAGCCCAATCTTGCCTTGAAGGCCAAGGTTAGTGTGGAAGAAGAAGAACAAGAGGAAGATGAGGAGAGCAACCCCGAGGACACGAAGTATGATTATCATGAGCACATGGCTCTTGCCTCAAGACAATTTTGGAGTAAGAAGAATACAAGACCCAACTTCAACAAGAACAACTCAAGTGGCCTCAAGGGCAAGCAACGAGTTAGAACTTGTTTCAACTGTGGCAATGTTAGCCATTTCGTTGCGGATTGTCCTTCCGAGAAGCGGGAAGACAATGGTGGCAAGTTCATCCGAAAAGACAAAGCCAAGTCCTTCCCCAACAAGAACAACTTCACCAAGAAGACTCCTACTCGCGAGTTGGTGGTTCAAGAAGAATACCGTGAGGATGACGATGATGATGAAGATGGTGAAACAATGGCCATGGCATCCGTTGCCATTGTCACAACTCCCCGGGTGTCTCTCTTTGATGCACCCAACAAGAACATCACCGCCAAGTGCCTCATGGCTAAGGCCATCAACTAGGTAACCCCCAATATCAAAACCACCATTATTCCTAATCCTCCTTCAACGGATGAATTTGATAATGGTAAGAGGTCTAATGAGGTGGTTAATGAATTTGAGTCCTTCATGAGTAAGCTCAAGGGCAAATCCAAGAAGCACTTCGTTGCTCTCTTGGAACAACTTGGTGAAGCCAATGACATGATAGAGGCTCACGAAGAAACCATCTCTAAGATGGAAGGTCATAGTCGTGATTACGCCGATGAGATATCGGATCTATCTAATGATCTTGCGAAAGAGCGTGGGCATCGTTTGGCTCTTGAGGAGTCACACAACGATGACCATGCCAAATTAAAGAAAGATCTTGATCATGCTCTTGTTGTGTCTCGTGTTCTAACTTCCGAGAAGGCTAAACTTGGGGTTGATCATGCTAGACTCAAGGAGGAGTTTGATGTACTTGACAAGGCCCATAAGGTCTTGAAAGGTGCTCATGCAAACCTTAAGGAGTCTCATGCTCAACTCCAAGTTAAGCTTACCAAAGAAAAGGCCACATTTCCTCACATGGTCTTAATTGATAATGCAAATGCTACTAACCCATGTTGTGAGCATGTGCATCTTGTGGAGGAGAATGCCAAGTTGAAGGAACAACTCGAGAAAGGTCTTGTGTCATGTATACAAGGCGAGAAGAACCTAAATGACCTTTTGAGCAATCAAAAGGAAGTGGTGGGCAAGGAGGGAGTTGGGTTCACCCCCAAGTCCAAGAACAAGAAGAAGAACAAGGAGAAGAATAACAAGACCAATCGACCTCCCCCGCTCAAACAAACCTTTGTGAAGGAGGTAGAGGGTGCTACTAAGGAGAAGAATAACAATGTGAAGAGTGGTGATGCCAAAGAGCGCAAGGCCATCTCTCCCAACAAAGCCAGCGACTTTAACCCCTCTTATGTGTTGTGCCGTGCTAGTGATGGGCATGTTTATGCTAAATTTGTTGGTTCTTCTTATGAGTACATTGAATGGTCTATTTGGGTTCCTAAGACCCTTGTTACTAACATCAAAGGACCCATTACTCAATGGGTACCTAAAACCAAGCATTGATATCTTGTAGGTGTTTGCTTCCGGTGGGGGATCATGGTTGCTTGATAGTGGAGCAACAAATCATATGACCGGGAGCAAGGACTTGGTGGTGGACGTGCACAAGATCCCATCTATGCCCACCAATGTCGAATAGGGTGATGCCTCACATTCTAAGGTATTGGGTCTTGGCAAGGTTGTCATTTCTCATGATCTAGCGATCGAGAAAGTCATGCTTGTTGAGTCCCTTGCGTTCAATTTACTTTCCGTTTGTCAACTCGCACTCATGGGCTTTGCCACCTTCTTTGATATTGATACCGACTAACGAATGTTAGTTTTGCCAAAGATCGTGTTTGCAGTGTTTGTATCGAAGGAAAGCTTCATGAGATGACTCACCCTCCCACGACTATCATCTACTCGAAGAGACCCTTGGATCTCCTGCACATGGACCTCTTCGGGCCTCCATCCTTTGATAGTCTTGGGGGTAGAAAGTATTGCTTGGTGATTGTGGATGATTATTCAAGATACACTTGAGTATACTTCTTCAAGAGGAAGAGTGAGACTCAACAGACCGTCATCGACTTTGCAAATGAAGCTCAACGTCAACATAATGCAAAGATCCTGACAATAAGAAGTGACACACAACGGCACCGAGTTCAAGAACTACACCTTGGATGAGTTTCTTAGTGATGAAGGGATCAAGCATCAATATTCTGCACCATATACCCCTCAACAAAATGGTGTTGCGGAGAGGAAGAACCGGACATTGATGGATGCGGCAAGGACCATGATGGCGAAGTTCAAGTCTCCATACAACTTTTGGGCCGAAGCCATCAACACTGCATGTCATGCATCCAATCGGCTCTATCTCCGCAAAGGCTTGAACAAGACTCCGTATGAGATACTCACCGGGAACAAGCCCAATCTCAAGTACTTCCGGGTGTTTGGGTGTAAGTGTTTCATTCTCAAGAAAGGTGTTTGTTTGTCTAAATTCGAGGCTAGAGCTCATGAGGGCATATTTGTTGGTTATGATACAAACTCTCATGCTTACCGTGTTCTCAACAAGTCCAACGGACTCATTGAGGAGACGTGTAACATAGAGTTTGACGAAAATAACGGCTCCCAAGTGGAGCAAAGTGGTACTTGTGATGTAGGTGATGAAATTCCTCCCCAAGCCATAAGAAGAATGGGTATTGGTCATATCCTACCCATTGAGGAACCCCTTGTGGCCGAAGGAGAAGGACAATGCTCCACCTCAGTGGAGCCTTCACCTACTCAAGACCCACATGCTTCCGAAGAACAAAGTGAAGGCCCTCAACCTCGGGAACAAGACCAAGGGCAAGATCAATCTCAAGATGGTGGTGAACCTCCACATGATGCCCAAGGTCAAGTTCTCCCCCTCGAGCAAGTTCAAGATCATGAGCAAGCTCAAGATCAAGAACAAGCTCATGACGACGCTCAAGATGATCAAGTGAACCCTCCTCCTTCGACATCCGAGGAGGAATTAGAGCGTCGTGCCGTGAAGATTGCTTCCAAACTCACCACCAAAGGTCATCTCATGGAGAATGTGGTTGGAAGCCTAAGAAAGGGGGTAAGCACTCGTGGACAATTAGCAAACTATTGTGAACATCACGCGTTTGTTTCTTGTGTTGAACCCCATAAGGTCTATGAGGCGCTCAAAGACTCGGATTGGCTCAATGCCATGCATGAAGAACTCAACAACTTCGAGTACAACAAGGTGTGGAGGTTGGTGCCAAGGCCTTCCGGGAACCATAACATCATTGGAACCAAGTGGATCTTCAAGAACAAGCAAGATGCTCATGGGAACATCATTTGCAACAAGGCAAGATTGGTAGCACAAGGCTACTCCCAAGTCGAGGGTATCGACTACGGTGAAACTTTTGCTCCCGTTGCTCGCCTTGAATCCATTTGTTTGTTGATTGCTTATGCTTCCCATCACAACTTTAAGTTGCAACAAATGGATGTGAAAAGTGCTTTTCTTAATGGTCCTATTAATGAGTTGGTCTATGTCAAGCAACCCCCCGGGTTCGAGGATCCCTTCTTTCCGGATCATGTATATCAACTCGATAAGGCACTCTATGGCCTTAAACAAGCCCCATGTGCGTGGTATGACCACCTTACCGAGTTGTTACAAGATCGTGGATTTGAAGTTGGACTAATCGATCCCACTCTTTTTACTAAGAAGGTCAAAGGGGAGTTGTTTGTATGCCAACTATATGTTGATGACATTATCTTTGGTTCCCCTAACAAAGCTTTCAATGAAGAATTTGCCGCTCTCATGACCTCTAAGTTCAAGATGTCTTCAATGGGAGAGTTGAAGTTCTTCCTTGGTTTTGATATCAAACAAAGAAGAGAAGGTACCTTCATCAACCAAGCCAAATACACTCAAGACATGCTCAAGAGATTCAAGCTAAGTGATGTCAAGCCGGCCTCTACTCCAATGCCCACCAAGTGCCAACTTGACATTGATCCCAATGGTAAAGCGGTGGATCAAAAGGTATATCGCTCCATGATTGGCTCCTTGCTTTACCTTTGTGCATCTAGACCGGATATCATGTTGAGTGTGGGGATGTGTGCATGGTTTCAAGCTGCACCGAAGGAAATTCACTATGTGGCGGTCAAGCGAATCTTTCGATATTTGGCTCATACCCCAAACTTTGGCTTATGGTACCCAAGAGGGGCAAACTTCAAACTTGAAGGATTTACGGATTCCGATTGGGCGGGAGACAAAGTGGATAGGCAGTCCACTTTCGAAGGGTGCCAGTTTCTTGGGTGCTCTTTGGTGAGTTGGTTTTCCAAAAAGCAAAGTTGTGTATCTCTCTCGTCCACCGAAGCTGAATATGTGGCGGCCGGTAGTTGTTGTGCACAACTTTTGTGGATGAGGCAAACTTTAAAGGAATACGGTGTCATTTGTGACAAAGTGCCTCTGTGGTGTGACAACAAAAGTGCCATCAAGATTTCTCTCAACCCGGTGCAACACTTCAAGACGAAGCATATTGAGATTTGGTATCATTTCATCCGGGATCACATTAGGCGAGGAGAGATCGAGCTCAAGTATGTCAACACTCATGATAACCTTGCAGACATTTTCATGAAGCCCTTGGATGAAGCAAGATTTCGCGAGTTAAGACATGAGCTAAATATCATTGATTCGAGCAATGTGAATTGAACCCTTGCACACCCACCCCACTCAACTTGGTGTCTAGCTTAGATGTAGGCATGGACATAGGGGGAGTGTTGTTCTCTAAATGAACTCTCCCTCCCCCCATTATGCATAAATCGATCAACTCTTTCACATTAGCCATTTTTGATGGTACTTGTGCTTCAAAGACGAGTTTTGGTCATGGGCCCAAGGATAATTCTTCGCGGTGCCATACCAATGGACTCAAACATAGGTGGCTCCGGCCACCACCCTCTCCTGAGAGAGGCCAGAGCTCGCTCTGTTTTGTGTGGTTGTTTTTGTTTGAGTGGTTTCTGGTCCATTGTTTGTGTGTGTGCTGCCTGGTTGGTCTTCTCCTTCTCTTGCCCTTGCTTTCGTTTTTTGGAGCGTTAGCCGTTGGTTTAGGAGCCGTGTGGTTGCTGAAGCGGTAATACCGCTGGTGGAGAGCGGTACTACAGCTCCTAGCGGTACTACCCGAAAGTGCTAGTTATCGACTAGAGGGGGGGTGAATAGGCGATTTTTATTGAAGTCTTCAAAATGTGGAAGTTTCGAAGACAAACAATAGAAATGACCTAATTGATATGCAGCGGAAGATAAACTACCTTAAGCGAGCCATAGTCAAGTATGCAATGATGTGAAAGTACAGGATTAATAGTAGCTAAGTAGTAAGGGTCAGGATGGAAGATAGTATGAAGCCAATCAACAGTAGTAATCAAACAATGAAGTCAAACAGATAGACATATGGGCAGTGACTTCACGAAGACAAACTCAAAGTAAAGGAGGGAAGAGATAGAACCAGTCACTTGTTGAAGACACAGGATTTGTTGGACCAGTTCCAGTTGCTGTGACAACTGTACGTCTGGTTAGGGAGGCTGAGATTCAACTCAGAAGACCGTGTCTTCACCTTATTCCCCTTGAGCTAAGGTCACTTAGTCCTCGCCCAATCACTCTGGTAAGTCTTCAAGGTAGACTTCCAAACCTTCACAGACTTCGTTCACCCGGCAATCCACAATGACTCTTGGATGCTCAGAACGCGATGCCTAACCGGCTGGAGGATACAGAGTCCTCAAGTGTAATAAGTCTTCAGGTCACACAGACAGAAAGACTTCAGTGATGCCTAACACTCTTTGGCTCTGGGTGTTTAGGCTTTGTCCTCGCAAGGATTTCTCTCTCTCAAATGCTTCGAGGTGGGTTGCTCTCAAACGACAAAAGCCGTATACTAACTCTAAGCAGCCACCAATTTATGGTGTAGGGGGTGGTCTATTTATAGCCACTAGGAAACCCGACCTGATTTGTCCAAATGACCCTGGGTCACTAAGGAACTGACATGTGTTCCAACGGTCAGATTTTAAACACACGCGACAACTTTACTTGGGCTACAAGCAAAGCTGACTCATCCAGCTCTAGATAAGGTTTGCTCTCATTGTCTTCGCTCGAAGACATAGGATTTGAGTTGAGAATCACTTCAGTCACTCTGACTTAGTTCACTTGGACCCCACTTAACAGTACGGTGGTTCCTATGACTCAACAAAGAAGAAAAGGAAGCAACGAATCCACACAGTCTTTGCGCTCCATAGTCTTCACGCAATGTCTTCTCATGTCATAATCTTCAATATGAATATCTTCTCATACCACCATTGTCTTCAATGTCTTCATACATTTTTAGGGGTCATCTCCGGTAGGTAAACCGAATCAATGAGGGACACTACCTGCGTTATCCTGCAATTCTCACAAACGCATTAGTCCCTCAACCAACTTTGTCATCAATACTCCAAAACCAACTAGGGGTGGCACTAGATGCACTTACAATCTCCCCCTTTTTGGTGATTGATGACAAACTGGTTGGAGTTTTCAACGGGGATAAATATGTGAAATTGTAAGGATAGGAAATAGTCTTCATAAGTTGCAAGGGCTCCCCCTGAAGATGTGCATGTAAGTAATTTGCTTTTGGAATGCAAATGCACATGGCAGGTTGTACTTGTGGAGATCCACTTCAACTTATGAAGATAATTTATCATGCATGAACTGATATAGCAAGTAGAATGACATGCATAATGAAAAATGGACGTCTGCAGAATGATCTAAGTGCGAAAGTTATCATCGCACATGCGGAATCTATCATCGCATCACAGAGAAGCAAATAAGTAGCAGACGACCATCAAGTTTAGGTGTTACAACTCAGAGAATCAAATGTTTCAAAAGGCAAGAGTTGTAAGCACGCAGCAAAATATAATGCAACCGCCCATATGAACCCGCTTGAAGACTATCAACTCATACGCTTCTCCCCCTTTTGTCAGTAAGGACCAAAAAGGTTTGAAGACATAGAGCATCTACTCGTCAACATGAGTAGGTGAAGCAGCAGGGTTGTCGTCGTTGGGTGGCGGTGCAGATGAACTTGGTGCAGTGTCGACGCGCAGTTGTAGGAGGTGGTGAAGTAGCATCATCTTCATCATCGATCACTCTGGCATTTACCATTGCCGCGGAGGAAGAATATTCAGAGTCTTCAAGAGATGGAGTACGACATAAGACAGCAGTCCGTGGAGGAGTGGAGTCAAACTGGAATCTTTCATTGAAGCCATCGTCTTGAAGATCAGCTTCAGCACTGAGCAAGGTCAAACTCTTCCATGATCGCCGGCAAGTTTCATGAGCAACAAAGGCATTCTTGGTGGCAAGGTTGCGAATGCGATTGACATCCACCAAGAGGCTTTGCATCTGTCTCTTGAGCCAGAAATGATGCTTATCCTGTTTCTGATGAAGGGCCACAAGAAGTTCTCGGTCATTGAGAACGCGAGAACGCTTCCGAGGCCTTTGTGCAATGGTGCTTTCAGTGGCTTCAGTGGGTGCTCGATGAGGCAGACGAGTATTTCCAGCCAATGGATAGATTCGTGTCGCTGCTTGAACACCTTCAATGGGTTGAGTGAAGCTTTGGTTCTCGGAATTCTGAAGACAAAGATGCTTCTTGGCAGGTTTAGGGTATATAGCTTCAACTGACATATCAACCTCTGATAGAAAAATAACATGATTTCGAGCAGAAGGTTGATAGTTGACAGATGAGTGTCGCTTGATTAGGCGCATGACCCATGGAGCATAAAACTTCAGACCAAACAGATCAGATCCAGATGCAGCCAGTTGCCTGATGAAGAAGTCTTGCACATTGAAGCTGATGCCATTGAGAATGTAGAAGACCAAAGTCTTCATAGCTCCTTCAAGCTTTGCCGCTGATGAATGTCCTTTGATAGGCCATAGAGTTCGCCTGATGATGTGATATATGGTGCGTGGCAGATACTCAAGGTCTTCAACAAAGAACTCTGTTGGATATTCAGCATCACGTGGCAAAGGCTTCATCATGCTCAGCATCTGACTCATATTGGGTTCAGGCTTATGGAAGATGCTTTCCAAAGCATTGCGGTGATTTTGA
Source organism: Triticum aestivum (assembly GCF_018294505.1). Taxonomy (NCBI): domain Eukaryota; kingdom Viridiplantae; phylum Streptophyta; class Magnoliopsida; order Poales; family Poaceae; genus Triticum; species Triticum aestivum. The sequence goes on from NC_057795.1 coordinate 406,687,406, forward strand.
CAACCAGGTTCATAGAGTTCTTCGGGAGTGGATAGGCCTGTAAGCTCAATGATGTCAAGAGCTTTGGCTTCATGATGAACATTTCCTGTCATCCACTCTAGAATCCATGTCTTGATATCTTTGTTGTAGCCGCGAATGTGCAGAGTAGCATAGAATTGAAGCAATAGCTCTTCATTCCAGTGTTCTTTATCTGTGACAAAACTGAGTAGCCCAGCATCACGAAAGCAGTCAAGTGCTTCTTCTAAGCAGGGCAGTCCAGTAATGGCTTCAGTGTCGAGGCGCATATGAGGGAAAATGCGCCCTTGATCATACAGAACACATGAGTAATAGCTTCGTTGCTGATGACTCCAGAACCGATCTAATGAAATTCTTGGCTTCGTGTAGGGGTTCTTCGAGCTGTCAAAGAATGTGTTGTGGCTCTTGAAGCCATTTGCATTGAAAGACCCGACAAAGGTGGCAGTACCAGGAAACCTTGGCAGTCTTGGCTTGGGCTTCTGGACCTGAGGCCTATGCTCAACGTGATAGTCAAATTGAGGACCAGAGACATTAGGCGGAGGGACCAGAACGGGCCATCTTACTGTGATTAGCTCGCCATGGTTGTATGCTTGCTCAATTGTGTAGGGCCGTGGTGGCGGAACAGGAGCAGTGGCAGCAACTGAGGCTTCAGGCTGCACAACAGGTGCTTCAGGAGCAGTTGCCTCATTAGCTTCAGGTGCAGTGGCCTCATTAGCTTCAGGCACACTATTTGGTTCAAGCTCCACATTAGCTTCAGCCATGACAACGTCATTGGCTTCACTTGCGTTGGTTGTGGCAGCTTCAGGATTTTCAACCTCCACTCGAGGAGCTGGAGGGTCAGGCACAGACACGTTCACTTCATGAACTGTTTCTTCAGGCATGGGGGGAGTTTGGACATGTTCTTCTTGACGTTCCTCATCGGCTGATGCAGCCGGATTGTCTTCAGCAGCTTGTGCTTCAGACACAGAGACATTCACAGTTGGAGTGGCTTCAGAGAACACTTGACGTGCAACAGGTTGACGGTGCACTTCTCCTTCTAGAACGCTCGGAAGAGGGACTTGAGGCCTTGGTCCTTTGCGAAGCCTTTGGAGTACAGGCGACGCCTTTGGAGATGGAGTGGGAAGGTCCTCATCCTCTTCAACTTGTACGGATGGTGTGGTTTGTTGTTGTTGGGGAGTACTGGGGAAGTCTTGTTGCTGTGGGTGATCAGCCCACGATGCATCCTAAGCGATTGGCGTTAGAGGATGACCAATGCTGATGTTTTCGCTGTTCGTACGAACAGGCGATGATACCACATTATATTCGATCTGAGGAAGAACTTCGTCATCTTCAACATTGTCATGATGACCAATGTCTTCAGCAGCGGTGGGTTCAGTTGCTGGTATATCTTCAGCTTCAGGAGCCTCTGTGGAAGCAGGCTCATGAACAGTCATGCGAAATTCTTGGGATGCAGATGCAGGACGAACCACTAAGATGGGTTCAACAACAAGGGGCTCTGTGGGAGCAGCCTGACTCTTCTTGGTCTTGCGCTTCTTCTTGGAGGGAGCGGCATCAGAGGCTTCAGTGTTCTTCCTCTTTCTGGCTTCAGCCTCGGTAGCCCTCGTCTTCTTCTGTTCAGAAGTGGTTGTGGTGACCTTTGGCTTCGAGCCAGTCATGCTACTCGAGAAGATAATGCGTGGGGCTTCTTGGCTTGAAGGTGCAGGCTGGTCAGCAGAAAGCTTCTTCTTTTTCTTTGCAGCCATCCTGGGGTCAATGCCAGGACGGCCAAGTGACATGCGCTTCTCAGCCTCATTGTAGGCAAGCACACACTTATCAGCCAAATGCTTCATGCGCTCACGAGAGCCTTGAGCTTCTTGGCGCTTCTTCAGAAAAGCTTCTTTAAGCTCATGCAACATGACTTTGAAGTTTCGGACATCTTGAACACTTAGCTTGGCCACATGCTTCTTGAATTGAGCCTTCTCATAATCAATCTTGTTCTTGAGCTCAACGATTCGCTGAGCGAGAGCCAGCTCAGAAGCAATGGCACCATTGAAGGCGACACCGAGGCCAATGGGAAGCTGTAAATCTTAAAAGCTGACATTGGGGGTGTCGAACCACTCATCAATGAAATTGTGGATGATGGCCACATCAAAGATAGGCAAGTTGTTGAAGATTTCTGCTTCTTCCTTGCTCTTTATCAGCTGCTCAAGAGCATCATCAGCAAGATCTTCATCACTTGACAGATCAATGGGTTCTTCACGCAGAATGGCGGCATGAGTCAAGGCTTGATCAGTATGCCTGACAAGTTGCTTTTTCTTCTCCGTCTTCTTGGAGATGCGGGATTGATCTTCAGACTGCACACTGGCTTCAGGAGGTGCAGTGGCCAGAGGCTTCGCGCGTAAAGCTTTTGGAGGTGCTGATTTAGAAGCCTTTAGCTTCTTTTGCTTCTATGGCTTCGAAGGAGGAGCTGGGGCTTCATCAGTGTCAGCATCATTATCAGAATGATCTACCTTGGCACCTTGGACCAAGATGTAAGTGATGAGGCCATCAAGGTTTGCAAAGGGGCCAATTCTGTTTTCTTCAGCTTCACGTGGGCCATCATCACGGGGAGCAGAGGGACCAGGATTGAAGTCTAATCCCCGTGACTTCTTGTTTTCCTTTGCTGAAGCCTTAGCAAACTGGAAGTTGCGCTTGAAGAGATTGTCATCACGACACCAGAGCAATGATGATGGGTCGGCTTCTTCAGGCTGTGGCCCACGGACCATGCAAGGATAGAATTCTTGCGCAATGGCTTCAGCTTTGTTCTTGGGGGAAGGCCTCGATAGAGAATATCACCCCAAGGGCTCTTGATAGCATTTTTCTCTACATACTCCTGGGTGACGAACTTGTACATGTACCACTGTTCAGCCCAATAGCGTCGAATCCATTGGATTCAAGTCTTGCGCTGATTGTAATCTTCTTCAGGATCTGTTTTATACATTTCTGCCAGATCATCAGGCAGATCCCTTGATGTTCCCCCACGATGCTGTCTGCCACCCTTCCTTGCTGATTTTTCTGCAGCCATGAACTTCAAGCTAAATGGCTTCAATACGTTCAGAGGCTTCAGAGATTTACGCTTACTGGTCAAGCAGGAACTGGCTTCAGGAGAATTGATATGATGCTGTAAGTATTCTGCAAACGAATGCAGACTATGAGAACCAAGGGATTCTTCCACGGACATGTACCTGTGACAGCATTAGAGATGCGAGGGAAGGGGAAGAGGTCATATGCATTCTTAGAAGATTTTGAAGATAAATCAATTTGAAGATATTGACCTCATGATGCGAAGACATTCACTTATATAGGTGAGTTGGTTCCAAATTTGTACCAATCCGTGAATGAGTACAAGTGAGGAATCAAACTAGACAGGAAATCTAAGTGAATTGACTCGGCAGTATGAGATGCAGACAGAATAGATCTAACATTGAATAGGTAGAAACTACTTTTTGTAAACAGGATGAATCTTGAAGATCGAAAAGGTGGTAAAAAATAGAGTTATAATTACCGCACGAAGAACTGCTAGATGGGAAGAATAGGAGACCGAGCAGTTCAGCCCACCGTGCCCTAACTTGGCGATGGAGGACACCTACAGCGACGGCGGAGAGGACGATATCCGCGGCCGGCGTGAGGGCGGCGTCGGAGAAGTCGCGGCAGCTAAGCGCTTCATAGCCGGCGTCGTCGCGAGCTAGCGGTGGCGCTAGGGTTTTGACGGAGGTGGAGAGGTGGAAGAAGGATTTCTTTACCGCAGGGAACAAGTATTTATAAATAGGTGAGAGACACAGCGCAATTACGCAAGTGCCCCTGGAGGTTCACATCTGAGGGGTACGTGGCAAGCATGCAACATACTTAGAATTGTCCCACATTCCCACGCCCGCCAGGCATGTCGGAGAGTTGTTCCGGCTTCTCCGGATTTCAACAGTAAAGATAAGTCATTTAAAACAGATTTAATGTTTGTCTCTTTGCCTTCTGCTGACTAGGACGCAGAGAAGACATTCGACAGTTTCAATAGAATGCATATGATTTGGACAGATAGAGTTTGAGATAGAAAGCATAGAGGGGTTAGGGTCCGATCACATTCACTTAGTTCAAAAGATTCAACTTGAAGACATAGCTATAAGTGAATGTTGTAGAGGACAGAGCGCTAGTATGTATACATATATGCAATCAAATCATCATAGCGCAGAAAATCATGAAGATAAATTGAACTGAACACAAACCAAATGTGAAGTCTTTGCAAAAGTAACGCCATGGGTGAAACACTTCAAACAAAGAAATTTGGTGGCAGCGTTACCCACCGTATAGGAAGTATTAGACCCAGAGACGGCGCACAATTATCGTGGCGCTCCAAAGTCAAATTCCATGTTAATGTATTCACACTCAGAGTGTAAATCTTCATTGATTGAAGATATACATTACTTTGTGTGTTGCACATCTAAGTCATAACATGCATAAGTGTTAGGATGTGTGCCTAATCATAGGACATTCAAGGATTCCAAGATATTTAGCTCACACCTTAACTTGCAAAACCTTCTCTCATCCAAGGGCTTTGTGAAGATATCTGCCAGTTGCTCTTCAGTGTTGACGTGCATGATATCTATATCTTTCTTCATAACATTATCTCTGAGAAAGTGATGACGTATTTCAATGTGCTTTGTCTTCGAGTGTTGGACCGGATTGTTGGTTATCTTGATGGCACTTTCGTTGTCGCAGAAGAGAGGTACTTGATTCAGGTTGATTCCATAATCCTTGAGAGTTTGCTTCATCCATAGAAGTTGTGCACAACAGGATCCAGCAGCAATGTATTCAGATTCAGCAGTTGAGAGTGATACACAGTTCTGCTTCTTTGAAGACCAACAGACAAGTGATCGACCAAGAAAATGACATGTGCCTGATGTAGACTTGCGATCCACCTTGTCACCAGCATAATCAGCATCCGAGAATCCAACTAGGTCAAACCTTGAGCCCTTTGGATACCATAATCCGAGTGTTGGGGTGTAAGCCAAATATCAAAGAATTCGCTTCACAGCTAAGTGATGCGATTCCTTTGGTGCCGCTTGGAATCGAGCACACATGCAAACATTAAGCATAATATCTGGCCAAGATGCACATAAATAAAGCAAAGAACCAATCATGGAGCGATATACTTTTTGATCAAACTCTTTACCATTGTCGTCGGGACCAAGATGGTGTTTGGCTGGCATTGGCGTCGTGTAGCCTTTGCAGTCTTCCATTCCAAACTTCTTCAGACAATCTTTGAGGTACTTTTCTTGAGATATGAAGATGCCATTGCTTTCCTGACGAATTTGAAGACCAAGGAAGAACTTCAATTCTCCCATCATGGACATCTGATATTGCTCTTGCATCATGTATCCAAACTCATCACTGTACTTTTGGTTGGTGCAGCCGAAGATTATGTCATCCACATATATTTGGCACACAAACAGTTCACCATCATATGTCTTCGTGAAGAGGGTGGGATCGAGGGATCCAGGTTTGAAGCCTTTGCTCTTCAGGAAGTCTTTGATTGTATCATACCAGGCACGAGGAGCTTGTTTGAGGCCATATAGTGCTTTGTTTAGCTTGTACACCATATCAGGATGTTTTGGATCTTCAAAGCCAGGTGGTTGTGTGACATATACTTCTTCTTCAATCTTGCCATTGAGAAATGCACTCTTTACATCCATTTGATATAGCAAGATGTTGTGATGATTAGCGTAGGCTAGCAGTATGTGAATGGCTTCAAGCCGAGCAACAGGAGCAAATGTTTCATCGAAGTCAATTCCTTCAACTTGAGTGTATCCTTGAGCCACAAGACGTGCTTTTTTTTGACGACTTGACCACGCTCATCTTGCTTGTTTCGATATATCCATTTTGTTCCAATAATGTTATGCATATGAGGATCAGGTCGCTTGACAAGTTCCCAAACATTATTCAGCTTGAACTGTTGAAGTTCTTCTTGCATGGCTTGAATCCATTCGGGTTCCATAAAATCAGCAACTTTCTTGGGTTCTGATATTAACACAAATGAAAAGTGCCCACAAAAGTTTGCTAACTGTGTTGCTCTTGATCGAGTAAGCGGACCAGGCGCATTGATGCTGTCAATTATCTTCTCGATTTGTACTTCATTTGCAACACAAGGATGAACTGGACGAAGACCTTGCTCATGCTGATCATTGTCATCATTGGGAGGATTGTCTTCAGTCTGAGCATTGTCTTCAGGTTGGTTTGGTGCAAAAATGATAAGTTCCTCTTCAGGCTGTGCTTCAGAGGGCATGATTTCACCAGTTCCCATCAGCTTGATAGATTCACTGGAAGGAGCTTCATCAAGTGTGCTTGGCAGGAGCTCTCGTTGTGAACCATTGGTTTCATCAAATCGCACATCCACTGTTTCAATGATTTTGTAGTGGAAGAGGTTGAAGACTCTGTAAGAGTGCGAATCCTTTCCATAGCCAAGCATGAAGCCTTCGTGAGCTTTGGGTTCAAATTTTGACTTGTGATGGGGATCCTTGATCCAGCACCTAGCACCAAAGACTCTGAAGTAGCTGACATTTGGCTTCTTGCTAGTAAGGAGATCATAGGATGTTTTGCCCAGAAGCTTATGGATGTAGACATGGTTGATGATGTGACAAGCTGTATCAATGGCTTCAGGCCAGAATTTTCTTGGTGTCTTGTACTCGTCGAGCATTGTTCGAGCCATCTCAATGAGGGTTCTGTTCTTGCACTCAATAATGCCATTTTGCTGAGGTGTATATGGAGCAGAAAATTTATGAGTGATTCCCATTGTATCCAGATAAAGATCAAGCCCGGTGTTCTTGAATTCAGTGCCGTTATCACTTCTGATATGCTTGATCTTGACGCCATAATTGTTCATTGCTCGATTGGCGAATCGTCTGAAGACATCTTGTACTTCAGTCTTGTAGAGAATTATGTGCACCCATGTGTATCTTGAGTAGTCATCAACAATGACGAAGCCATAGAGACACGTCGTTGTTGTGAGGGTGGAGTAATGAGTAGGTCCAAATAAGTCCATGTGTAGCAGCTCGAAGGGTTGAGACGTTGTCATGATTGTCTTCGAGGGGTGCTTGGTCCTTGTCATCTTCCCAGCTTCGCAAGCACCACACAAATGATCTTTCTTGAACTTGACACCTTCGATGCCTATGACATGCTTCTTCTTGACGAGAGTGTGCAAGTTCCTCATGCCAGCATGCCCCAGCCTTCGATGCCAGAGCCAGGATACTGAAGCTTTTGCAAGAAGACATACGGCAAGCTGTGGACCTGCTGAGAAATCTACCATGTATAGATCACCTTTCCTATACCCTTCAAAGACTAGAGACTTGTCAGATTCCATTAGTACAAGGCAACGATATTTTCCAAATATCACAATCATGTTTAAGTCACAAAGCATTGAGACAGACATTAAGTTGAATCCAAGGGATTCAACAAGCATCACTTTATCCATGTGTTGATCCTTTGAGATTGCAACTCTACCTAGACCCAATACCTTGCCTTTACCAGTGTCAGCAAATGTGATTTGACTCTTGTCGGATGGACGTAAGGTTGAGTCCATGAGAAGACTTCGATCACCCGTCATATGATTAGTGCATCCGCTGTCAATAATCCATTCTGAAGCTTTTGGTGACATGCCCTACAGTGCAGTTAGGAGGATAGGCTTCACAAGGTATGTTGTGAAGCATAAGCAGTTGATGCATACTTGGATTATCACAGCATAGATGAAAGTTAGCACACAGTATGACAGGTAAGCGATTCATATGTGGAATACATAGTAAGTCATTTTATCATGCGTCCCTTTGTGTTTTAGGTCCCCAGCAATTATATCGGACGCCATTGATTGCTGGCTGGAGACCACATTCTGCAAAAGAGAGTTAATTCTTCTTCACCACCCACATTTTCAGGGGTGGCTTAGAAGCAATGAGTCTAAGTCGAGCATCTGAGAATTTCGTCTTTGAAGCCCTAGCAAATAGCCTTGCAGGAGATGAATGATACTCATGTGAATAAGCAGAAAAGTTCTTAGTTCTATGAACATAGCGGTTTGAAGACACACGCTCATATTCATGAGTCTGAGTATGATTTCCCTGCAAAACATTGGCGTTAGGGTGACTCAATTGAGTCCTGTGTTCGTATGAAGCCGTTGGACCATATGATGCCTTTGGTCTGGGGTTGGTCTTCTTCCCTGGTGGTGTCATGATGACATTCACTGGAAGATTCTCAAGGCAGCTTTTGAACCCAGATCTTCTTCATAGGAGGTCCATTCCTGCAGTTAGTACCAATATACCTGGCAAACACTTCACACATTCTGATTTTTGAACAGTTTATAGTTTGCATCAAAGGATTCATCAATGATAATAGGATTAGCACAGGTAAATCCAGATAAAGTGGATGGATCCACTGAAGGTTCCTTTGCAGCAACCCATGTGGTTTTGGGATACTGCTCAGGCTTGCAATAGGAACCATCAGCATTCATTTTCCTCTCGAACCCAACACCCTCTTTCCTAGGGTTTCGGTTCAGAATCTGCTTTTTGAGGACATCGTAGAGTGTCTGATGTCCCTTCAAACTTTTGTACATCCCTGTTTCAAGCAATGTCTTCAACCTAGCATTTTCATCAGCAATACTAGTGGTATCCTCCGCAGAGGGGTTAGTAACCACATCAGTAGTTGAAGACAATGAAACAGCAGGAGCAGTGGAACATTCAGCACGAGAAGTAGCGTTATCACGCTCAATGCATTTTAAACATGGTGGTTCAAATCCATCTTGAGCGGGACTGATCTGTTGAGCGCGAAGTGACTCATTCTCTGTTTGAAGGTCTTCATGAGTCGCTTTCAATTTCTCAAGCTCTTGCTTCCTTTGAAGATAATCATAGGAGAGCTTTTCATATGTGGTTGAGAGCGTCTCATGAAGACTTTCAAGTTCTTGGTACTTAGCATGAAGATTTTTTATGTCTCCTACTAAGGACTGTGAACGTGTCATTTCCGCGTCCAACAGGTCATCGCTTTTGTCTAACAGTTTTTGAGTATGTTCCATAGCCCTTTGTTGTTCAGTAGAAATTTTAGCAAGTGTTTTGTAGCTGGGTTTAGATTCACAATCAGAGTCATCTTCACTTGATGTTTGAAAGTAAGCATCGCGCAATTTTACCTTGGCACCACGTGCCATGAAGCAGTAGGTGGGAGCAGAATCGTCCTTGTCATCATCAGCGTTGGTGTGGGAGTCATTGTCTTCGGAGTTGAAGATGGACTTTGCGACGTAGGCTGTGGCCAGAGCCAGACTTGCAATGCCAGAGTCGGACTCAGCTTCAGATTCCACCTCTGCCTCCTCAGAAGCAGACTCCTCCTCTGAATCCATTTCCTTGCCAACAAAAGCACGAGCCTTGCCAGATGAGCTCTTCTTGTGAGATGAAGACCTTGATGAGGACTTGGAAGAAGACTTCGAAGATTTCTTCTTCTTCTTGTCATCGGAGTCATATTGCTTGCTCTTCTTCTTCTTCTTCTCGTTGTCCCACTGAGGACACTCAGAGATGTAGTGCCCAGGCTTCTTACACTTGTGACATGTTCTCTTCTTGTTGTCTTGAGAGGAAGCTTCATCATTTCTTGAACTGGATCGTGAAGACTTTCTGAAGCCCTTCTTCTTGGTGAATTTATGGAACTTCTTCACAAGCATAGCAAGCTCCCTTCCAATGTCTTCAGGATCGTCAGAACCGCAGTCAGATTCTTCTTCTTCAGATGACGAAACAACTTTTGCCTTCAAAGCACGAGTTCGACCATAGTTGGGGCCATAGATATCTCTTTTCTCAGAAAGCTGGAACTCATGTGTGTTGAGCCTCTCAAGTATATCAGACGGATCGAGTGTCTTGAAGTCAGGACGTTCTTGTATCATGAGGGCAAGGGTGTCAAAGGAGGTGTCAAGTGATCTCAGCAGTGTCTTGACAATTTCATGCTTGGTGATCTCAGTGGCGCCGAGAGCCTGAAGCTCATTTGTGATGTCGGTGAGGCGATCAAACGTGAGCTGGACATTTTCATTGTCGTTTCTCTTGAAGCGATTGAAGAGATTCCGAAGAACATTGATCCTCTGGTCTCTCTGTGTAGAGACGCCTTCATTGACCTTGGACAGCCAGTCCCAGACTAGCTTTGACGTTTCCAGAGCACTCACACGGCCATACTGTCCTTTGGTCAGATGACCACAGATGATGTTCTTTGCAGTCGAGTCCAGTTGAATGAACTTCTTGACATCAGTAGGAGTGACACCTTCACCAGTTTTGCGAACGCCATTCTTGACGACATACCAGAGGTCGACATCAATGGCTTCAAGATGAATGCGCATCTTATTCTTCCAGTAGGGATATTCTGTTCCATCGAACACGGGGCAAGCAGCAGAGACTTTGATTATCTCTGCAGTCGACATAGCTAAACTCTAGGTGGTTAAACCGAATCACACAGAACAAGGGAGTACCTTGCTCTGATACCAATTGAAAGTGCTAGTTATCGACTAGAGGGGGGGTGAATAGGCGATTTTTATTGAAGTCTTCAAAACGTGGAAGTTTCGAAGACAAACAATAGAAATGACCTAATTGATATGCAGCGGAAGATAAACTACCTTAAGCGAGCCATAGTCAAGTATGCAATGATGTGAAAGTACAGGACTAATAGCAGCTAAGTAGTAAGGATCAGGATGGAAGATAGTATGAAGACAATCAACAGTAGTAGTCAAACAATGAAGTTAAACAGATAGACATATGGGCAGTGACTTCACGAAGACAAACTCAAAGTAAAGGAGGGAAGAGATAGAACCAGTCACTTGTTGAAGACATAGGATTTGTTGGACCAGTTCCAGTTGCTGTGACAACTGTACGTCTGGTTAGGGAGGTTGAGATTCAACTCAGAAGACCGTGTCTTCACCTTATTCCCCTTGAGATAAGGTCACTTAGTCCTCGCCCAATCACTCTGGTAAGTCTTCAAGGTAGACTTCCAAACCTTCACAGACTTCGTTCACCCGGCAATCCACAATGACTCTTGGATGCTCAGAATGCGACGCCTAACCGGCTGGAGGATACACAGTCCTCAAGTGTAATAAGTCTTCAGGTCACACAGACAGAAAGACTTCAGTGATGCCTAACACTCTTTGGCTCTGGGTGTTTAGGCTTTGTCCTCGCAAGGATTTCTCTCTCTCAAATGCTTTGAGGTCGGTTGCTCTCAAACGACAAAAGCCATATACTAACTCTGAGCAGCCACCAATTTATGGTGTAGGGGGTGGGCTATTTATAGCCACTAGGCAACCCGACCTGATTTGTCCAAAATGACCCTGGGTCACTAAGGAACTGACACGTGTTCCAACGGTCAGATTTCAAACACACGCGGCAACTTTACTTGGGCTACAAGCAAAGCTGACTCATCCAGCTCTGGATAAGGTTTGCTCTCATTGTCTTCGCTCGAAGACATAGGATTTGAGTTGAGCATCACTTCAGTCACTCTGACTTCGTTCACTTGGACCCCACTTAACAGTATGGTGGTTCCTATGACTCAACAAAGAAGAAAAGGAAGCAACGAATCCACACAGTCTTCGCGCTCCATAGTCTTCACGCAATGTCTTCTCATGTCATAGTCTTCAATATGAATATCTTCTCATACCACCATTGTCTTCAATGTCTTCATACATTTTTAGGGGTCATCTCCGGTAGGTAAACCGAATCAATGAGGGACACTACCTGCGTTATCCTGCAATTCTCACAAACGCATTAGTCCCTCAACCAACTTTGTCGTCAATACTCCAAAACCAACTAGGGGTGGCACTAGATGCACTTACACTACCGCCCTCCAGCGCGGTACTACCGCTGTGAGGCGCGGGCCAGGGGTTATATCGGGGGCAGGGGGAGTTTCTTCTCCCCCATACCCATTCGCTCGCCCCCTCGCTCACTTCCTCTCTCTTCAGCAACCGGCACCGTAGGAGGGCTCCGGTGGATCTCCCTCTCCGGGGCGCTCCTCTCCATTTCCTTCGGTGGAGTCGATCCCCACCTTGTCCTCTTGCCATGGATGCCGGTATTGCCCCCGTTTTCTTTTTCCTTTTGTCTAGATTTCCAATCTAGCTTCTTAGGGGCAATAGCAGTTGCATCTCTAGATTTTTGGCCAGATCTAGGCTTGAGTAGGATGGAGAATGCTTCTAGACAGTTTGCATTAGTGTTTGGTTGGAGTATTTCTGAATTTGGTAGGACGGTAGTACCGGATCTGACCATGGAAGTAGGAAACTGCTGTTTCCCCGCCTCGAGCGGTACTACCGCTCTCTCTAGAGCGGTACTACCGCTTGGAGCGGTACTACCGCTCTCTCCAGAGCGGTACTACCGCTTGAAGTGGTACTACCGCTGAAGGGTCACGGTACTACCGCCCCTCTACCAGTTTCCGTCATACTCCTACCTCTCAGTGATCCTTTTTGCTCGTGTTCTGTGGCTTATGCTCGTTCTTTCTGGTTGTTTGTGTGTTTGTGTGTGTGGTTCCAGGTGATGAGGTTCCTGAGCATCAGGCTCATCGTGTCAACCCCGGTCGTGCCTCGTCCAAGCACTACCGCACCACTGAGCCTGCCGGAGGATCTTCTAGTGCTCCACCTCCACCTCAACTACCGAAGAAGCCTGGGGTCAAGCCAAAGCCAGGCAAAACCGTGCCAGAAATGCCGCCCAAGGAGTTCTGGGCAAGGCGCCGCCGCAACCCGTATGAGGACGACCAAGATCCCACTTTGGTCAACCGTCCGTTCTAGAACAGGTTCCAGTTTGCCATCTTCTTTGATGTTCTCAAAGCCAAGAAGAATCTCTATGTCAACGTGCACTCCATCGACACCGACCATATGGAGAACGATCCTGAATACTTTGGTGAAGCTCTTCATATGTGCACTCAACTGAACATTCTCGGGATCATGCAATTCAACAAGGACTATGATGCTGATATTGTGGCCCAATTCTATGCCATGGTTCACCTTGGAACTGATGAGGATAGGACACTGACTTGGATGACCAATGGCAAGTTGCTGTCAGTCAAGTGGAAAGCTTTCATGGAGTTGATTGGGGTGCAAGATCTAGGTCTTGAGTCTTCTGTCGGCTTTCGCCCCCACCGCCGCACCAATGCCACTCACAAGCAAGCTCTATGGCCCTACTGCACTTTGAGGATCAACCCTTAGACGAAGAAGGAAACCTATGAGCTGCCTGCCTATCTCGATATCCTTCACCGTATCTTCAGAGAGACTCTTTTCCCTCATATCGGGAATCTGGACCAGGTTCACTCCTATCTCGTGGACATGCTTCTCTTCTACCAGCGTGAGAAGGGACAGAACACCGGAGAGTCCTTGGATATCTCTCATGTTATGTGGTCTGAGCTGCTATCTGCTATCTCCGAGCGCAAATGCCCAATTTATGGTCCGTTCATCATGCTGCTCATTGAGAAGGCATGGGATCGTGTCTATCCCAAGGTGTTGCTGGAGACTGGAGAGTTGGTCTCTCACGAAGTCAAGCATTTGAGGAAGAAGGATAACTGGGGCACTCAGGCCCCTAGGACTGGAGTTCCTTCGTCTGCTTCTTCCATGGAGATCGAGGAGGAGACTGGGGCTGAGGATGATGATGATGACTACGTGTCGTCTGAGGCAGAGCCCTCTTGGGCAAAGAAGCTCAAGCTCAAGATGAAGAAGCTGTTCTGCATGGAGTCTCACGGTTAGTACATGACTCATGTGGCTGAGAAGAAGGCCCGAGGTCGCCACAAGGAGCTCATGCGACAGATGGGTGCTACTGTGATTAGTGGATCTGAGGATCAGCTTACTGAGGAGGAGGAGTGGATTCAGCAGCACTGCCCGTGGACCGATTCTGATGCCGAGCATTTCCAGACCGACGACGGTGGCGCAGATGATCCCGCTGAGCTCTGATGTGTGTGTCCCTCGTTTGCTCTCACCTGGAGCCGTAGCATCACTCCCTCTCCTTTTTGGTGTCTCGATGCCAAAGGGGGAGAGAGTTTAGGGATTTGTGCTTTGTGTCTTTCGTCTCTTGTGTTCGTGTTTTCCTCGCATTTGCTTTGTTTGGTTTGTCAGTGAGACCTAAGTTCGACTTGTCAGTGAGACCCTGTTCGAGTCATATGGTGTGAGACATATGCTACCTTATCTTTCCAGTATCATTATCTATGTCTCAATCTAGCTTATGAGTTGCAATGCTTATCTTGTTAAGTTAACTTATGAGTTGCATGCTTATCCTGTTAAGTTATCTTTGCTACTCTCTTTTACCCCACTTAGGTGGTTGGTCTCTAAAATGTAGGGGGAGCATTGATCCTAGTATGTGTGCCGTGCAGTCCAAAGCACTTATCAAGATAGCACACATCTAGGGGGAGCACATCTACATTTTAGGACGTTGGGGTTTTTGCGCTTGTTCTATATCTCTCATATTGTGCAAATCCCGTATTGTCATCAATTCACCAAAAAGGGGGAGATTGTAAGGGCATATTTATCCCCAAGATGTTTTGGTGATTGATGACAATCCTTGTGCGGACTAATCGTGTGCGTTAAGTTCTTTCAGAGATTCATCCTTTGGCACGAGACGATTATCTCCCCTTGGTGTTTTATTCAAGACGGTGTAGCTCCTTCGTTTCGTGTTGGTGGACTAGTTTCGTAGGAGTCACCGTACTATCAAGAGGGGATCCGCTTTGGTAAGACTAGGGTGGAATCAACACGTACGCATCCATATCACACCCGTCGTTTTCTTTCCGCTTCATTGGAGCTGCCATTTTCCTCTAAGTGCGTTGTTCTGCCCCAGCGGTAGTACCGCGATCCACAGCGGTAGTACCGCCGAAGCTCCCCAGCGGTAGTACCGCTCTCCGAACGGTAGTACCTCTTGGGGTCTTCGGCCGTAGTACCGCAGTGCTTCCGGGCTACTGCCGCCTCGATTCGAGAATGATGTTTTTCGTGTCGAGTTTTGCGGTACTAAGGGCGGTAGTAGTGGCGGTAGTACCGCGCCTACCCCCATGGTAGTACCGCCCTGGGGTCAGGGCCCTGTCAGCGCGGCAGTACCGCTGGGTATGAGCGGTAGTACCGCCCGGAGCGGTAGTACCGCCCTTCCCTAGAGGTAGTACCGCTCTGTGCGGGGCTGCTTAGTGGAATAACGGTTGGATTGATTCCCCACTATATAAAGGGGTCTTCTTCCCCAAAGTTGACCTACCTCTTTCCCCCAAAGCTCCATTGTTGCTCCAAGCTCCATTTTCGCCCGATCTCTCTCCCTAGCCAATCAAACTTGTTCATTTGCTCGGGATTGGTTGAGAAGGCCCAGATCTACACTTCCACCAAGAGAAATTTGATTCCCCCCACTTATCCCTAGCGGATCTTGTTACTCTTGGGTGTTGAGCACCCTAGACGGTAGAGGTCACCTCGAAGCCATACTCCATTGTGGTGAAGCTTCATGGTGTTGTTGGGAGCCTCCAAGTGTTGTGGAGATAGCCCCAATCTTGTTTGTAAAGGTCCGGTTGCCGCCTTCAAGGGCTCCAAAAGTGGAATCACGACATCTCGCATTGTGTGAGGGCGTGAGGAGATTACGGTGGCCCTAGTGGCTTCTTGGGGAGCATTGTGCCTCCACACCGCTCTAACGGAGACGTACTTCCCCTTAAAAGGAAGGAACTTCGTAACACATCCTCGTCTCCACCGGCTCCACTCTTGGTTATCTTGTGCCTTTACTTTTGCAAGCTTACTTGAGTTGTATCTATTGCTTGCTAGTGTGCTTATTGTCTTTGCATCATATAGGTTGTCCACGTAGTTGCACATCTAGACAACCTATTTCTTTGCAAGGTTTAAATTGTTAAAGAAAAGTCTAAAAATTGTTAGTTGCCTATTCACCCCCCCCCTGTAGTCAACCATATCGATCCTTTCAACCCCGAACCGCGCCGAATATGGGTTGATTCACGCAGATATCGGGCCGTTTTTGGATATAATTGGACCGAACACTGGGCCGAACCGCCCCCAGCGCCGAGTTTATCGCCGACTCACCCCCAGGCCGCTCTTTTTCGACGCCCTGGGTGTTGGGGAACGTAGCAGAAATTCAAAATTTTCTATGCATCACCAAGATCAATCTATGGAGATTCTAGCAACAAGAGAGAGGGGAGTGTATCTTCATACCCTTGAAGATTGCGATGCGGAAGCATTGCAAGAACGCGGTCGGTGGAGTCGTACACGAAGCGATTCAGATCGCGGCCGAATCCGATCTAAGCACCGAACAACGGTGCCTCGGCGTTCAACACACGTACATCCCGGTGACGTCTCCCGTGCCTTGATCCAGCAAGGAGAGAGTGAGAGGTTGGGGAAGACTCCGTCCAGCAGCAGCACAACGGCGTGGTGGTGATGGAGGAGCATGGCACTCCAGCAGGGCTTCGCCAAGCACTGCGAGAGACGAGAAGGGAGAGGGGTAGGGCTGCACCAGGAGAGAGGGAGACTCATGTTCTTGGCAGCCCCAAAAACCCCACTATATATAGGGGAAGGGGAGAGGGGGCTGGCCCCC